>NW_024467209.1:177629-180508 GCF_000292625.1 Dacryopinax primogenitus | reverse complement strand
CCGTTCTCGTACACAGCGTACGAAGGGGCGTAGATCGATGTCTCCGAGGTGCCGAGGTCAATTATCTGTGAGATGTTTGACGAGCCAAACATTTCGGCGACCGCCAGCATGGCGTAGTACGTCGAACCCGTGTTCCATTGCTTCGTTCTGGTTTCGTTGCCTGGTGGAGGTGTGATCGGCTGGTGACCATCAGCGAGAATCGTAGGGTATCACAACGAGCTCACATTATAATACACCGACGTGCCTGAGGTGTGCAACAGCACAGTGCTGAAGTTGGCCCAAGCCAGCTGGAAAGCCAAGTCCAGGGTCCACAGAGTAGCGCCAAAACTATCGCTCACACCCAAAAACCCGCCACAGCTCGCCGTGTTCGTCTCTAGCATTACGAATGGTTTTCCCGCGCCGAGGACCACGGGGACTGCATCTAAGTAGGGCTGGACGAACGTTTGGGCGGCAGTGTGGTTCAGGTAGGAGGGGAAGATATCAGAGGGTTGGATGACACCTGAGAGCTTGCAATTGTTTGCGGGGTAGCTGTGGAACGTCAGCACCAGAAAGCGCAGCAGTGCAAACCTAGGAACGTACTGCTGCACTGACACCTGACTGAGGCCCTGACTGAACTGCGTCAGATATCCAGCACTGAGCACATCATCAATCTGCCAATTGCAGCAAATGCTCGGGCCGACAAGAGTCTCCTTCCTCTGTACTCCCGAAGAGGCCATCAAGTCTCCCTCGACCTTTGCAAAATCGGTCATGTAGTCCGAGATACTGTAGTCCGGGTCTCTTTTGCCGTGGTCACCGTATAGGTCAGGCTCATTCCCCAGCTGGAGGGCGATTAGGTTATTTCCCAGGATATCCTGCGCATACTGGGCGACCACGAGCGCGTTCCCATCTGCGGAAGTGTCGTTGAACGAGAGGCCAAAGTACCACTGAGCGTCGACCAGCGCACTGATATTTGCGAGGGAGTAGAGGAGCTCAGGGGAGAAGTTGATGATGGGCGTGTTGATCACCCCGGTCGCTCCTACACCTTGGTTGATCTTGTCTAGTTCGGCCCCGTCAGGAAGACCGTCGACAAACAGCGTCTCAGTCTCCTGGGAATTGCCGCCGACGCGAACAATCGGGCCAGCACCCGCACGAAGACGGATGTTATTGAGGTAGTTGAGGAAGGGGATGTTGAGCACGCTGCTGTTCTTCCCGACTATATATAGCTCAGCATAGGCACCTCTGTTTGGAGAATAGAAAACGCACTAATGGTGTCACTGACGCTCAACTCGATGCTGAACCCGAGTAGGTTCCCCATCTGTGGTATGCTCAACCCCTGCATACCCCCCTGAGACAGCGTAATCAGTACATCTGTCGGTTGCGGCGGGTTTGGCAGTGAGGGAGGGGGGATAGTCGTTGGGTCGAATGCTGGTAAGCCGGAATACGGGCCTGTAGGGAAGGGGGCAGGAGCAGTGGAGGCAAGGTTGGGGAACGTAGTGTAGATCGTCACGTCTGCCCAGGCCGGTCGGAGGAAGGGGAGGAGGAACAGAGCGAGTGAGAGCATACTGTCAGATGTGGTCGTGCGATTGAGAGCTCTCGTTCGTGCTCAACAGAGGAGAGAGCGGTACAAGGACGAGTACGCGAGCCCGTTTCGCTATGTACGTGGCGGTTACGGTTCAAGGAGTGACAGTGTAAAACGAGTGACAGTGTTCTAGCGTAATAGTCGTTCTAAAATAGATGCGGCAAAGAAAAGCTGTGGAGAAAAGAATAGAAAGTCGAGGAGCACTTCACCGTCAGGCAGGTGCCGAGCTGCCTTTTCTCGCACAATAATAATTACCGCGTGTTGGAGTATATATAGACAAGAAAACAGGGTGGCAACGCCGCATCGGAGGCAGATTGCCCCCCCACTCTCCTAATTAGGCAACTCCGTACCAAAATTGTTTGTGAAAATTCTTGTACATTTTAATTAGTTTATTATAATAAAAATTATATGGTCATGAAAGCTTCCTATTCTGTTGGAAAAAGAAGTATCTGCTCTTTTCTCATTTTCTCTTTTGTTTATTACACCATTCTCATCATACCGCACTAGGTCCATCCTTCACCCAGTGGTCTCTCCCTTCATATAGGCCTTTTGACATACAGTCTGGTTCATGTATTCCAGCTTGTGAGAAGCGAACTAGGCCTTCCGGCTTCCCATAAGACTCTGCTTCCGTCAAGTCCGTGGCTGAGTCACGTGCATGTTCTGAAAGTAAAGACTAGAATTCAAATAGAGAAAAGTCCAGGTATATAGATGTACCAGGTATCCAATACAGATGCAGAATAAGAATGGTTTTTATCATAGTCTCCGGCGGAGTGTCCTTGCAAGTCAGACGTACGTGCACATGAAGCTTTCCTCGTCTACAACAACTCACCACAACAGCATCATCCCCACAATTCCAAGTACGGAGGTAGATACCACCAGATACACGGGAAAGGGGACGTTCAGACGAGCGTCGCCCTCCTTGCTCGTGCTACCCAGACCGCCGCCTCCGAGCACTCCCCCATTACTCGTCGCCAACACCCCCGGGTCTACGCCGGTCGCCCCCCCACCCCTTGTACTAGTCGGGGTGAAGCTTAGCGGTCCAGGTGCACCACCCCCACTGCCCGCAATCCCATCCGACTGGGAAGTACTATCCGTCAGTGCCTGCTGTGAGAGGAACACGAGTGCAAAGCTCGGCGCTGGGACAGGTATATAGCAGACGTTGTTCGCCGTGTCGCACGCGATCTGGACCGTGTTCTGCGATCCATGGAGTACACCATCGGAGGACTGGGCACCACCCGGGGAGAGTGTCTGGCCAGCCCACGTGATGTTCCATTTCTCGCTGATGCTCGGTGCTTCCAGGTACCGTACGTAGACGTTCGCC
>NW_024467209.1:153340-177609 GCF_000292625.1 Dacryopinax primogenitus | reverse complement strand
CCGTTCTCGTACACAGCGTACGAAGGGGCGTAGATCGATGTCTCCGAGGTGCCGAGGTCAATTATCTGTGAGATGTTTGACGAGCCAAACATTTCGGCGACCGCCAGCATGGCGTAGTACGTCGAACCCGTGTTCCATTGCTTCGTTCTGGTTTCGTTGCCTGGTGGAGGTGTGATCGGCTGGTGACCATCAGCGAGAATCGTAGGGTATCACAACGAGCTCACATTATAATACACCGACGTGCCTGAGGTGTGCAACAGCACAGTGCTGAAGTTGGCCCAAGCCAGCTGGAAAGCCAAGTCCAGGGTCCACAGAGTAGCGCCAAAACTATCGCTCACACCCAAAAACCCGCCACAGCTCGCCGTGTTCGTCTCTAGCATTACGAATGGTTTTCCCGCGCCGAGGACCACGGGGACTGCATCTAAGTAGGGCTGGACGAACGTTTGGGCGGCAGTGTGGTTCAGGTAAGACGGGAAGATATCAGAGGGTTGGATGACACCCAAGAGCTTGCAATTATTTGCTGGGTAGCTGGGGACTATCAGCACCAGCAAAAAGTGGTGTAAACGTAAGGGAGCGTACTGCTGCACCGACACCTGCCTGAGGCCCTGGCTGAACTGCGTCAGATACCCGGCGCTCAGCACATCATCAATCTGCCACTCGCAGCAAATGCTCGGGCCGATAAGAGTCTCCTTCCTCTGCACTCCCGAAGCGGCCATCAAGTCCCCCTCGACCTTTGCAAAATCGGTCATGTAGTCCGGGATGCCGTAGTTCGGGTCTCTTTTGCCGTTGTTACTGTACAGATCTGGCTCGTTCCCCAGCTGGAGGGCGATCAGGTTATTCCCAAGGATGTCCTGCGCATACTGGGCGACCACGAGCGCGTTCCCATCTGCGGAAGTGTCGTTGAACGAGAGGCCAAAGTACCACTGGGCTTCGACGAGCGCGCTGATATTTGCGAGGGAGTAGAGGAGCTCAGGGGAGAAGTTAATGATGGGCGTGTTGATTACCCCGTTCGCGCCTATACCTTGATTGATCTTGTCCAGCTCGGAACCGTCGGGAAGACCGTCGACGAACAGTGTCTCAGTCTCCTGAGAATTGCCGCCGACACGAACAATCGGGCCAGCACCCGCACGAAGACGGATATTGTTGAGATAGTTGAGGAAGGGAACGTTGAGCAGTTTGCTATTCTTCCCGACTAGATACACGTCAACATATTCATATTCACCTCTGTTCGGTCAAAGAACGCACTAATGGTATTACTGACGCTGAGCTCAATACTGAACCCGAGCAAGTTCCCCATCTGTGGTATGCTCAACCCCTGCATACCCCCCTGAAATAGCGTAATCGGTACATCTGTCGGCTGTGGCGGGTTTGGCGGTGCGGGAGGGGGGATAGTCGTTGGGTCGAATGCTGGTAAGCCGGAGTACGGGCCTGTAGGGGAGGGAGCAGGAGCAGAGGAGGCAAAGTTGGGGAACGTAGTGTAGATCGTCACGTCTGCCCGGGCGGATCGGAGGAGAGGAAGTAGAAACAGGGCAAGACAGAGCATGTTGTCAGATGTGGTGATGCGATTGAGAGCTCTCGCTCGTGCTCACAAGGAGGAGTACGCGAGCCCGTACGTGGTGGTCACAGTCCAAGGAGTGACAGCCTACCAGAGCAAGACTCATTCTAAATAGATGCGGGAAAGAAAAGGGCAGTACAGGAAAGAATTGAAACAAGTCGAGTAGAGCGCTTCACCTTCAGGCACAATATTAGGGACAAGTTTTTAAACTTGGGTCAGTCCCTCCGACGCGAGCAATATAATTATCACGTGATTGACATATTCATTACTAGTTACCGACGTCGGGCACGGGTAATCGCATTGGTCACACTCCGATCTTCACATACAATAAGTACTTCCATTCTTACATGCCAAGGAAACCCATCCAAATGATTCAGTTCTTTCTTTTTGCACAACATGGAGTCTTATATTGTCGTACAACCGTCAGCCTTGCAAGCACTTCCTGGCATCACATCCGTGAGACAGGATCAAGCCATTTCCTGTTCTTCTGGTATCAGTGGATTAGGCCAGTAGTCTGAAATAGGATTCGAGTGAGCAACATATTTTCAAGGAATCGCCCTGCCCGCCCTAGTGGCTTTAGCAGCCTCACTCATCGCCTCATCCCTCAAATACCGCCCATAAATCTCCTCATAATACTTCTCCTCGCTCAGGATCTTCTTAAAGCTCTCTCGGGCCTGTACGGCCTTGACCCATTGGACGAACTTGTCCCCCACGGCAGAAGCGGAGAAGTTGCGGTGTTTTTCGACGATGGGCAGGCGTGCGACCCAGGGAGCGAGTACGATATCCGCGAGGGTGAACTGTGAACCCATATAATAAGGCCCTACGATCTTCTTCGAGTACTTCTTAAGCGCTTCAGTGACCTCTGCAAGCAATCAACCCCAAGCAAGCAGGAAAAAGAGATCTGACGAACCCTCGAGTGCTTGAGCTTGTTTCTCCGGTTCCTGACTCTGCAGCAGCCTGAAGAACGGCGGGAGGAAGCTCTTTCCCACAAGGTCGATCGCCAGTCGTACCTGGGCACGATCATACGGATCCTTGGGGTAGAGACTCGGCGTATCGGGGTACGCTGCCGTGGGTCAATATAAGCACCCCTTCTAATTGGGGGAGGGACATACCTTCTTCGAGGAAATCGCAGATGACGAGCGATTCGTGCAGCGGTTTCCCGCGGTAGGTGATAGCGGGTACGAGTCCCTTGGGGGATATGGCAAGAAACTCCGGCTCTTTCTTATACGGGTTCACCTCCTTATACTCTGCATTATGATACTCCTCAGCAACCTCAGAGCGCAGGGCGAGAAACCCGGACGCACGATAAGGTATGCCTTTCTCTTCCAGGGCGAGCCAGGCTCGGGCTACGAATGGGCAGAACCAGCCTGACCAGAAGACGAGCTCGTTCCCGTCTGTCGTGGGTGCGCTGTGGGATGCTACGGTCTGCGCGGCGGCGCCTGTGGCCGTGGGATGGATGTGTTCGTCTGGACTGGGCATTGGTGAGCGGGGTGAGGATGGGGATGGGGTTGATTGTTGGCGTGATGAGAGGGGAGAGTTATGCGACTGTGATGCTGGAAATTGCGTGATAGACCCCGTGAGTCATGTCATATGCATATGTCTATGTATGGCACTGTAGCGCCGTGATCAAATAACCGCTCCAGCGTCATCCGCCACGTCATTATCCCGAATGTTTAGGACTTCCCCACATTCACGGGTGTCCACAATCACTTCCCACACGTTCCGACAGCGCACATCTTGAGGGCCATGCAAGGCAAAACTCACTCACGCTCCGGATTGGAGTTGGAGAAGGCATGAAATAATTCTTTTCACATGTATATGCAATATGATGTACAATCCAAGACCACAAACAACGAGAAAGCGCACAAAATCCTCAACCCCGTGGCAAGCAAGAAAAGAACGGACAGGTTTCACTTTTATTTTTTGTTTCTTATTCGTCGAAGTTGATCACCACCTTGAGCGCGTCGTGTTGCGCAGCGGCGTGGAAGGTGTCATACGCTTTCTCGATATCCTTGAATGCGAAGTCTAGGGGTTTGTTAGTGCAGAGCTGGAGGGCATAGGGCGGGAGACTCACCATGTGTGATCAGCTGCGATGGGTTGAGCTTGCCAGCCTTGATGAGCTTGAGAAGCATGGGAGCGGTAGTGGCGTCAACGAGGCGCGTGGTGATAGCTAAGCACGGTCAGCCTTAAAACCGGTTCTTCGCTTACGTAAAATAATGACTCACCAATATTCCGATCCCAGAGGTTTTCCAAGTGCAGGTCGACCTTCGTCCCGTGCACACCGACGTTCGCGATCGTCCCTCCAGGAGCGACTAGGTCCTGGCAAGTGGCGAACGTCTGCGGGATACCGACAGCCTCGATGACGGTGTCGCACCCGAGGCCCTCGGTGAGGGACTTGACTGTATCGGCCGCATTGGCGTTCGTTGCCGGGTTAACGGTGTGCGTTGCACCAAGCTGCTTGGCTACGCGCAGCCTGTTCTCGTCCTGGTCGAGCATGATGATCGTGGAAGGCGCATATAGCTGGGCAGTGATGAGCGCTGCGAGGCCGACAGGACCAGCACCGACGATGGCGACTGTTGAGCCTGGCTGGACCTTTCCGTTCAGGACACCGCACTCGAAGCCGGTGGGGAAGATGTCGGAGACCATGACGAGTGCGCGCTCATCTGCACCTTCGGGGATAGGGTGGAGGGAGGTGTCCGCGTGAGGAATACGGACGTACTCTGCCTGAGTGCCGTCAATCGCTAGAGGCGCGTTTAGCATTGAACAAGTCAAAGTGGTGCATCTTACTGTTCCCGAGGATCCAGCCACCGGTGGTACAGTGCGAGCACATGCCCTTGCGGCAGTAGTCGCAGGTCCCGCAAGCAGAAATGCACGAGATAACCACATGGTCGCCCGGCTTGTACCTGTTCACGCCTGCGCCGATCTCGTGCACGCGCCCAACACCCTCATGTCCGAGGATACGGCCTGGTTGGCAAGTAGGCACGTCGCCCTGGATCAAGTGGAGGTCTGTGCCGCAGATGGTCGTCCGTGAGAGCTTTACGATTGCGTCTGTTGCGGCTGTGACGCGTGGGATTGGGCGGGACTCGATGGCGACGCGCTTGAGAGACTTGTAGATGAGCGCTTTCATCGACATTTTGGGAGTGTTCTAGTGGTTCTTGGGGGAAGAGCGGGGAGGGGGTGGGGATGTGGGATGAAGGGTTGCCATCGGTGCAGGGCAGGTATTTGTATGGCTTTAAGAGTGTTAGTCGGGGCAGGTGACCTAGTCCCGCCCTTGTCGCCACAGGGAAAGAGCGGGCCGTGATGAAAGAGGTCCGGCGGGTCGGAGCGGAGCAGCGGAATGGGCGGGAAAGAACAAGGCACGTGCGGTGGCAGTGTCTTCTCCCTCCTTGGGGAAACAACCAACGTTGGAGGTGGCACCGGCGCCTTTTCACATCATGCAAACAACCGCACTGCCCAACAGTTTACGACTTCACACCCGCTGAGGGGAGACATTGCATAAAGGCACGTACGGACGGTCTGCCATATCCAGTTTATCCGTCACCGCACCCACAGGGGAAGGGCGACGGAGCAGTCCAGAAATGCTCACAAAGCAGAGGTGGATATGCCTGCACTACCAAGCGGGGAATCCTCTCCTCAACAGCTCATCGGATGAGGGAGATCACCATGCGCTACTGCGATCTATGGTGTGTTCCAAATCCCGGCAGCGACGGAGGTGGTCCATGAGGAAGCTAGCCACAGATGGCATTCAGTCGTACCTGGGAAAACAATTCATTCCGTACTAATGATATTAAATGTGTTGTACATACATGTGATTGTACACTAGTGCTTCTATTATACATGCTGTATTGTTACATTGTTACCGTTCTAGCAACTCAAAACGCCGCCGTCTGCGTCCTCCGCCTCTCCTGCAACTGCATGTTCAAATCCTTGATACTGTCCCAGGTCTTCCCACTGTCCCTGGATTCGCTAGCCACAACCACGCCGAGGGCGAAGTTGGCGGTAGAGTCGAGGCTCGTGCTCACGCTCACGCTGAGACCTAGGACTGCTTGCATGGACACACTATCCTGCAGACGCTTGAAAGTCGGTGTCTTGCGTGTCGGGGTTTCTTGAAACTGTTGGACGCTGCGAACAGGAGACGGCCTTGAAGCGGGGGAGTCTGCCAACGAGGAACGGAGGAAGACTTGTGTACGACGCGGGCTGGCGTTGCCGGTGACTGTCCTGCGGCGAGGTGACGACTTGGGCGTGGAGGGCGGGGAGGAGGCCGGAGTGAACGTCTCGAGAGAAAAGTCGTCGTTGATCGCATGATGCTTGATCGTCGCGAAGGACTCGATGGAGGGGAGCACAGGTGCCTCGGGGGGTACGAAGGGAGTCTGGGTCGGTTCGGGAAAGAGCTGCTGATTGTGTGAATAACCTGCAGCATATATGCGCTCAGGAAACAAGCGTACCACAGCCATCAAGCTCATATACATGGCATCTTGGATAATCGGCCCTTCGCAGCCTTCATACATGAGGTGGTAGCTCCTGCTCCAGTGTGCTGGCTGGGGTTGGTAAGGCTGGCGGGGCTCCTCGACCTGGCAGGCAAGGGGACGTGGATAACCGAGCGACTTGAAGTGCTGATGTGCTTCGGTGGTCTTATCGAAGGACTGTTGCACAAGAGGGATATATGCGCTCAGTATCAGAGAAGGGGGCAGGGGAGAAGTGCGTACGATATGCCTCCCCCTCACGCGCTTCGTCCTCCGATGCGCATCCTTCTCCGGCGGGGCGAGCAGGATCCCATCGATGGACTGGACAATGCACTCGCGCGTGGTCTCCACGCGCTGCTCGCACGAAGGTCGGGGACGGAGCTGTTTCAGCTCGGAGGAGTGGGCGTTGGTGTCCAGGCGGAGATGGCGGTTGGAGAGAGAACGGATGAGTGAAAGGAGTGACATTGTTTGGAGTAGAGAATGTGGTGTTGGAAACGAATGTGTGGGAGTGGAAGGAGCGATGGTGGTGGTGAGAGTGTAAGATGGGAACAGTGAAGTGAAGCTCTGAGCGCAAAGGAACTCGTCACATACCGTCCGTTGTGATACAGAATGCTTCAAGGTTTCGGTGTTGGCATACATGCCTAGTATGAAATCCATCATGTTCGCCGCCGTCGCTCACACACAATAGTACACGATACACGCAGTGATATGAAATACCGCCAGTCTTTGATACATAGAGCAAGTAAATTCATTACATAAATTAGACAGCTTGGTTGACGGTGAAAGTGTTCTGATCATCGTCCGTCATGAGATGGACCCTTCCATTCCCGCAGCGCTCAACCACCGACCATTACCGTAATCCCAGGCCTTGTTCACTCAACGAATATCCATGTCTGTCAGAATAAGACTATAGGAGTCTAACCAAATTGTAACTGCGGATGGACAAGTCCCAAGTTCCACCTTTCCAGCTGCAGCCACTGGTCACCTTCCAGCAACAAGAGGACATCATCAACCTCTCTGACTCTCCAGCGCCTAGTACGTACTTCCGTTCCAAGCATCTGACGTTGCTCACCGGTTACGTCAGGCTTGAGATCGTCCACTAACGCTCCGCAGAATGCGCTCCGAGCGTTCATCTCCGGTAGTGGGTCGGCGAGAGGTCTTGCGAACCTGACGGGTGCGGCTCCAGCGGTGCAAGAGAAGGTCGAGATTCGATGCGCAGAGGCTTTTGGTGCGTCTATCAAACATGTCAAAGTATCCTGTTACTCATAATCACAGAATCTAATTTGTACATCGGCTGCTCTGACGGGACACTGTTATGGTACACCCTCAACGAGAGCGACAGCGCAGTATGCACCCTTCCCCGTCTTCGAACAGCGAACCTAACGTCATCCCAGGCCAACCCATACATACTACAAGAAAAGCACACCCTCCCAAGCCGCAAAGCCGTATCCCGTATCGCGCTCATCCCGCGGCTCTCAAAAGCGCTCGTCCTGTCCGACGGCACGCTCTACTTCTTCCTCCTCCCCTCGCTCGAGCCTATCCCTATCTCACTCATCAACCATATCCGCGGTGTGCTCACTTTCGCCCTGGACGACGCAGACGTATTCGCCCACCCGGAAGATGTGGACGCCACCGGTCTATGCGTACTGACCAGACGCGGCGTCGGTCTATGGTCACTACGCGAACGGTTGTTGCCCATCAAAGAAGTCCCCTTGCCCTACCGTGGGCTGATCGCGAAACGCTATGCAGAGCACATGTTCATCGCCTCCGAAGAGCTGTACCACTTCGTCGACCTTTCTTCCTCTCAATCGACCGAGTTTGCACCGATACCGACGAATCAGTACTCAGCTGGAGGAGTGGTCGTCCCCCCACGTCCGAGCATCATCACTGTTGCGCAGCACGAGTTCCTCATTGCCCTGGACGGGGGTGCGGGCGCTATGGGCCTATTCTTGAAAAACGGCGACCCCGTACGCGGCACTTTGGAATGGGAACACCTACCCCGCGCGCTTGCCGTTGACTGGCCATACGTCTCAGCCCTTCTCCCGAACGGCACAGTCGTAGTGCACTCGATCGAGACGCTCAAAGTGGTGCAGACTGTTGACGTGCCTGTATCCCTCGGCGCTCGGACGATGAGCAGCAGCATGGACGGCCTATATGCACCCTCTACGGCGAACAACCGCAATCTAGAGCTCGTTACGATGCAGATTATCCCTCCCTTCCCTGAAACGCCGCCTGAAGAGCCCGAGCCGGAGGAGGAAGACTCGGCAGCACCACAGAGCGGGTCAGGTCTCACTCCACCGCCCTCTCCACCACCAAAGCCTGCAGGCAAAGCAGCACCGCCAGCGTTCACCCGCACGCATCTGCTCCTGGTAGGCTCGAGCGGCGTTTCTGCCCTCCTGCCACAAACGCTATCCGCGCAATGTGAGACCCTTCTGGCCGATCATAGAGTGGATGACGCGCTCGCTCTCGTTGCTGCTGCCGACCGGCGAGAAGGCGGTACGCCAGATGCAGGTGTCGAGCGGGAGATGCGCTATATCCGGCAAAAGGTGGCCATGGGCTGGATGGAGGAGGCCAAGTTCGAGAAGGCGGGAGAGGAGCTGTATCGTGGGCGCCTGGACCCACGGCTGCTGATCCGGTTGTGGCCTGATCTCCGTGGAGGATTGATAAACGAAGAAGAGACGATCGAAGTCTTTTCGGGTATTGAGACACCTCTGGCAAAGCTGGTAAACGTGGAGCAAATAGGTGCGTCCCCTCTTAGCACGTCTAGGACCTTCCTCCGCTAGACATTCTCTTGCAAACCCTATTGACAATTTCCGCTTTCTTCTTCCATGTACCCTCTTCTGTCTGCCTCTCCTGCCTGTGTGGGACGACCCGTGCCTGATCCCAGTTATGGACGATCTAGCCAGGAACTACGCCCCGCATCTCAAGCCCGATGCACCTGCGAGCAGCGAACTCACGGATGGACTGTTAGCGGAAGGGAAGAAGATGCTGAGGATGTATTTGGCGGGCGTGAGGAGGGACAGAACGATCTGGTCCCGTGTGCTCAGTTCAGAGTTGGCCAAAGTCGACCGGGTGAGCTGCCTCCTTCCTATGTCTTCTGTGATGCACTCTGACCTGTGCATAGATTGTTGATACGGTTATGATCAAGCTCCTCGCTGAAGACCCCGACGCCGCAGAACTCTACCGTTTGATGGACAGTTCAAAATCCTACGATGTACTTGAGGTGGAGAGATGGTTCCTCCAGATGAGCCACTACGGCGCCGTTGTACGCCTGTACAACAAGCTCGGGCAGGATGTGAAGCTGCTTGATGCACTCGTCAAGTTGGTAACATTTGCATATCCATTCATTCGCATGCTAACGGTGTACCAGTGTGGCTGATGGTGTGTGGGAAGAAGATGATATCCCGAACCCGGTTGCTCGGGTTGCAGACCTCGTTCAGGCCAGTCGAAACCGAGAGGTCGTCCAAAAATACGGTCTTTGGCTGCTTCGTAAGAGCCCTGCGCTTGGTCTTAAGGCAAGTCGATTTCTGATGACAATGTCTCACTTACTCATCGTGCGATAGCTATTTACCACGCGCGATCCAAAACGCGCAGTCAAGATCGACGAGCAACTCGTGTTAGATGAGATGATGAGATTTGACGAGTCAGTCGGCGAGCAGTTCCTGGAATGGCTTGTCCTTCAGCGACGGAATAGTGAACGACGGCTACATGACTTGCTTGCGCAAAAATACCTCGCCAAGGTTGTGAGGATGTTGCGCACTCCAGATGTAGTACGGTCCTGGCAAGGTCTTGGTGAGTCACTGCTGAGCATTCGCGTGAACCAAGGTTTGACCTGAAGCACTAGTTGATCAATATCGGAAAGAAGCACCACGGATATCATTCTTGACATTCTTTGGGCGGTCGAACCTCCCAACCCAGGAAATAAAGGCGCGGCTCAAGCTGGCGCTATTCTTGCAGGCGTCTACATTGTATGATGTGGTTGGGCTTACGGTCGAGCTACAGAAACATGCCGTGTTGAAGACGGAAGGGGCTGTTCTTGCTGCCAAAGTGAGTGTTTTTTGGCCTTTGAAGGTGTATCTTAATGTATCTCGACAGTCTGCTGATCATCGAACGGTCATCGAGACACTGGTGAACGACCTACAAGATTTCACCAGTGCTCAGGCATACTGTACATCTGGTGGTGAAGTGATCAGTCCTCAAGCAGCCAGCGCCGCGACCCTTCCTTTCGATGATCTTGCGCCGCTAGCGACTTATCTTGCTGAAGGCGGTAGCGGAGGAAAGGGCAAAACGGCGCCTGTGCCTGAAGACGCCAAGAAGGCGCTGCTTGGGATTCTGGTGCAGGTACAGATGGCCGGTGGTGAGGGTATGGCCAAGCAGACTGCCCGGTTGCTTAATGCACAAGCTGTCTATTTCGAAATGTTTGAGGTCAGTGATTTTTTAGCACCGAGATCAAAATGGCCAATGACAGCACCCCAGACGTTGGCGGATATCCCAGAAAACTGGAAGTTAAAACCAATCTCACCATTCTTAACGCGCTCCTACCGGCATGCTGTCCATGAGCGGCATGAAGCAATGATCCTGAAAGGGATCAGCTCCTCACAGAACCTCGTAGTCTCGGAGCGTCTTCTAGATATGCAGCGGGAGCAGGGAGCGTTGATTGAAGAGGCTGCAGAAGATGGAGATGATCCCGGGTCAACGGAGTACGTTGAGAAAGACGGAGAGTGGGTCGAAAAACCTGGCGAGGATGAGGACATTCTTGACATCCGCGTGGATCCTGAGGACAGGACTCCTGTAGTGTAGCTTGATGGTGGCTTTCTACTTGGTATACCCGTGCAATCATACCCCTTATCTCCGACAATCCCGCCACTCCTACGCGCCTGTGATGAGTACTTCCCACTGACAGACATCATACGCGCCAGCCTCGGTGCACAACTTGGTCCAACTCGACGAGGTTCAATATACCCTTTCTTCCTTGGTTATTAAATGTCATATCAAGGAAATGTTCTCCCAGTGTTATCACCTGATGAGGTGGAACATACCGTATCTGTGAGTGAAAGGCATCTCCTAACACACATGCCATCCTGACCGCTGCTCCAGCTCATACAACAACTGTACTCGCCGAGTACAGATGCAGAACATCAACAATCGCTTGCTAAGGACCTGGTTTCTATTCAGAAGACACAGGAGGCGTGGGGATTGATCATTCCACTAGTCCAACATCCCGTGCGCCAGAGCCACCCAAGGGTGTGAACCTCGCTCAATGGCAATTGTAGGATCCGACTGTCGAATTTGTCGGTGCTCAAATAGCACAAATCAAGATCTCTCGAGATTGGTATTTTTATTAGCCTCTGTGTTTGTCTGGGAATGGTTTTCACACCTCGATAGGGAGACGTTTCCGGTCGATCAGGCGATTGCTCTCAAGAACACTCTTCTTGATCTGGCAGGACGGTCTTGCAGTAATGGCACCTCCCGGGTTGCTGTCCGCAAGCTCTTCGTGGCAGTCAGTGAATCCTTCCTTTCCTCTTTTGATCATTCTAATTGCCCAACAGATCACCAATCTCGCCTTTCGAATAGTACCACAACGCCACTCTGAATGGCCTGATTGGATCCTTGACTGTGTCACCTCTTTGTCGGGCCAAGGTGCAACTGCAGAGTACATATTGGCTTTTCTTGGGATAGCAGCGGAAGAAGCTCTGAGGACAGACTTCCTGGCGACCGAAAAGTATATTCAAACTCTATGCCAGTTGTTGTATTACCCACTGATTAGCGCTCAGAATGACCTTCCATCAGTCCCTAACAGACTCCGTGCATTTGATGCTAGAAGCTGTGAAGAAGTCGTGCACGGATCCGACCACGTCTGAGAGCGAGATGGAGACAGCATTGAATTGCTTGCAACTTTGGGTTGAATGGGGTGTTCCTGTCGAGTATGTAGACATCAGTCACCTGGATGTATGCGCTTCTCACTGCCAAATCAAGCGACTTAACGGATTCAATACCATTTTTGATCACTTTGCTCTCTTCCCGAGAAACCTTCATACCTGCTTCGGATGTGTTGCAAGAAATTTTATACGCCTCTCCTCTTTCGGATGGGAAAGGATCGAAGACTCTGACCGAACCTCTCCTCCAATGGCTCGAGACCTTAGGAGAGAGCATCCTGAACGAGGCTATTGAATGTATGTGTCTGATACACGAGATGTTGCTCCTCAATGAACCCATAACCAGCAGGAACGCCTGACGATAACGCGCACTCGCTGTGCAAGCTTCTGATAGCAATGGAAGAACATTCTCCCGACTGGTTGGCTGCTCGTCTAGGAGAGCCTCGCATAACATGTTTCCTGAATCTGGTCCTTGCTTTCACCAATTATCCTGGCGTGTATCTTATTGACGAGGAAGAGAGCGCGGTCCGTGGTTATATTCGCATGGTAGAACATGGATTGCTGAACATGCAGCCAGACAGCCCTGCCCTTCTGGTACTTGTTCCAAGAGAGCTTGTCGGTCTCAGCATTTGCGGATTCTCCCCTGTCGCCACAATGGGAGATGGCGAAGTCTCTATACACGCAGGTTGTGGTCGTCTTGAGGAAGAAAGCCGCATGGCCTACAGAGCACCTGATGAAAGGTATGTAGCGCCTCGGCCCCCGGTCATTTCGTCTAATCTTGGCCCAGACCAGGTGGAAAAGTTCAGAAGGTGTGTGCAGAAGCGTTACGTGACTGGCCAAAAATGTTAACGACAGAATCAGCTATCGGCGGGACGTCGGAGATGCCCTCATGAATGCGTAAGCTACACTCCACAGAAGCTGTAGCGATCGTGCGATATATTGACGCTTATTCTGCAGTTATTATGTTCTCCGAGAGCCAATGATGGGCGGATTAATCGACCTTCTGTATGAAGAATTACAACAAGAAAACCATGATACACCCGGTTATTGGGAGGTGAGCCATTCATTTCCTGTATCAAGCTCAGATCCTCACTTCACTCAGGATGTGGAAGCAACATTACATGTTATCAAGTCGATCCAGGAAGCTGTGTCGGTGGAGGAACAAGAGCAACTTGCGCGGCTGTGGAGTCAAGACGTGCTTGATCGAATATGCGCGAGTCCAGATCCACGGGTGAGGCAGACTATGCTGGGTGTCATATGTAATTTCTTTGTTTGTTCATCCGCATCGCACTGATTCCATCTTCAGCAGCGTATTCCACTTGGTTTTCCCAAAAGAATCCGTCTACCATTATGGCTGCGACATTATTTGTTCTAAATTCGTTGAACGTGTCCTCTGTTTCATTCCAGGCTGCCAACGCGCTCAAAGTACTTTGCGACAACAACAGGGTTGTTCTCGCACAGAATTCTTTGTCGTGGTTCTCGGATCTATATGGAGAACTGGACACAATTCAGGTGAGTGTATCTAGGTTGGAAGTGGAGTCGTTTCCCACGTGCCAACCAACGCCTAGGATACTGAGAAGGGCACGGTGCTGCAATCGATCACGAGCGTTATCCAGGCCCTGCCAGTGGAGCAAGTGGTGGAACCAGCAGGGGTGCGTGGCACATGCTTCGATCTTACTCATATGGCACTCAAATAAACGCCAGCAAGTTGTATCTCCGCTTGTCACGAAATTGTCAGAAGCCCTTTCTATTGCGTCACAAGTATGTCTTCCACAATTTTCGGAGGAGCTGCCTAATTGAGAAAGTAGTACCCGGACGTGGCTCGACTGGTCTGCATTAATCAGCTGCGATATATTGCCGCATGTGCCAAAGGCTTTACGTCCAGCCAAGATTTGTTGACGAACGATCTGCTTAGTGCCACAGAGGAAGAGGAAGCACGGCGTCGTGAAAGCATGCACACGGTGAGGCAAGATCCGCGCCTGATACAACTTCGGGCCAACATCCAGGATGGCATCAGCGGTTGCTTCACTCTGTGGTCGTCCAACGCCGATATGGCAAGCGTAAGTTACCTCGCCTCGGCGTGATATTATAACTGCTCATTTCTTCTTGGCAAGAAGGCACTGAGCGAGCTTCTGCGGGCCATGACAGGGCTCCCTTCGGAGGAGACCCTGATATCCCTCGATCCGGGTCCACTGTTAGTGTTGGTGTGCGGCGCCGCTGAGCGCCAGCTATCAGCAACGTGGTTGTCACTAGCGCAGATTCTCATAACGCAACTGGATCCCAAGAAATTCCTGTGGATACGGCCGAGTGCCGACCCTGAAGCGTTGGCCTTGGTGCGAGAAGCGACGTTGAGTCTCCTAAACACCGCCGTCCAGGTGCTCGGCCAGCCTGGGGCCATGGAAGCGGTAAGTTCTCATGAGACGTAACGAGGCTGGGCGATTGATGAAGCGAAAGAACACCGACCTGGTGCAAGATTTTTTCGGAAGCTGTATGAATGCCGTGCGTGCCTTTATCACTCGTTTCAGAAGCAGGGATGAAACTGCTTCTAGATCGCCATGCATTTCATCGAGGAGATGTACAAATTGCCTCCAGGAGCGGTTAACAGCCTGGTCTGCGCGGCTATCAGCGCCATGGCACTGCCCGAACGATACTGCATCGTTTCCGGCGTTCGGTTTCTAGTGAGTGGATCCGGCAGGCAGATACTACTGCTCTAATCGGTGGACGGCCTAGCACACCTTCATTGACCAAACCCTGCGAGTATGTCCCGACAACGCTGTGCTACTAAACCAAGTGCACGGGTTCGCGATGCTCCACGTCATCTTGCATGGGATCGCGTTCAGGGCGCCGAGATCAACGATCCCTAACCTGTCTGATCTGCTGGCGATCCTGTCGAGCAAGTTCTTCGAGGATACCCAAGCGTCCATGCGCGTCATACTCTTCGCGGTTGGATATGTTCTTCCCTTTTATAGCTGCGTTTTTGACCGGCTTCGCTTTTGCAGGACGATTTCTCCTATCCCAAGGGGACCGACAAGGCAAAGAAGGCGTTTATCAAAGCCGTAGCTCGGTACGTCCTAGTCTCATGCTAGCCGCGCTGGCTGCGGGGTGATGCCAAGGGCGGCGCTGACGCCGCACAGACACAGGAGAGTAAAGAAAGTCAAAGAAGCGGCAAACGACTTTGCCCTCGTCGTGCGGGGGCTCGAGGCGAGCGGATTCGGGTATGCGTCATCCGCCGCACAGGCATGAGCCATGAGCGAATTAGATAGCAGACCAACTGGAATGAGCAAGACCACTAAAGACCTAATCCTTGATGTTCTGCCTCCGGAAAGGGGAGGGAGAGAACGTGTACACGGCCATGCCAAACCGCTGGCACTGGCACGTTCCTGACCATCTATCTATCATCTGCGAGGAGCAAAACGAAGCGGATCATGCTTCCCGTCCGCAGTCGTGGGCCAAGAAGGGCAAAAAGGGGAAATGCCGAGGGTGAAGACTGTGGAAGATGAAGGCTGTGGAAGGGAGGGGATGGGATAGGGAGGTTGATCCATCTTCCCTTCTTCTATCGAAAGCGCTCGATGGCGATCCGGTCCGAAGCATCGCGACCAGTCACCAGTGACC
Organism: Dacryopinax primogenitus; assembly: GCF_000292625.1. Lineage (NCBI taxonomy): Eukaryota > Fungi > Basidiomycota > Dacrymycetes > Dacrymycetales > Dacrymycetaceae > Dacryopinax > Dacryopinax primogenitus. The sequence goes on along the minus strand of NW_024467209.1, from coordinate 162,103 downwards.
AGCGACCACCAAGCAGCGTAGACTAGCGACCAGCACAGCACTAGTTTTAGAATTAGTTGCCGCCGGGAGCGAGGAAGACGCTGCTTAGTACTTAAAAGGAAGCGATGGGCCGCATGGACGGCAATGTATACTTTCTAAGGCGAAGAAGGGGGGGGAAAGAAGAGAGGAGAGGGAAGGGAAGTGACGCCCCCAGAGCAGCGGGGTCTGTCTAACCAACTCATCATGCTCATGCACCTGCTCATGCAGATGCTGTCAGACGTTGACCTGACTTGACTGGGAATCGTGCAAAGGCAATCGTGCAATGGATCGGTGAATGAGTGAATGAGTGGGCAGGCGGGGATTACCCATCACTTGTCCCCGCGCGCGCGGTTTATGCCGCAAGTACTGCAGAAGCTGCCCTGGGGAGTGTGATTGGAGTGTGATTCTGTGGTGTTGGTACAGGTGTTAGAGGGGAGCGTATACATGTGTGATAATGGAACGGCGGGACAGACGGTAAGGGTGCCCGATGTTAGATCTCTGGATAGATCTGTCAGATCTGATGAGTGGCAAAAGCAAAGTGGCAAACGGCAAACGGCCAGGAGGCAAACAAAGTACTAGCACTTTTCCTGAGTTCGAGCTGCGGACACATGAGAAGCGGAGGATAGGATGGATAGGATAGGGATAGGATAGGATAGGCAGGACAGGGATAGGATGAGGGAGGGAGGACGCAGGGCAAATGGCGCCCGGAACCTTTCGCCTTTCGCCTCCTAAGTTTCTCCTTGTGCCCCTCACACGCAAGAAGGCGGAGATACCGACCCCTAAGTCCCCGTCCATCCCTGTCGTCGTCCGTGTTTCCACTCCGCACGGCATGTCAATGCTCATGTGATCATTCAATGCCAGTGGATTGGGTTGAGACCCTGCTGGAGGAAGCTTCGGACGTATGTACTGTATTGTATGTATGTGTGTGGGTGTGTGGGTGTGGGTGTGGTGTGGGTGTGTGGGTGTGGGTGTGGTGTGGGTGTGTGGGTGTGGATGGGGAGGCTGCTCTGGAGGCGCGCGGGATTATCATCATCCCCTGCTGATCCCCATTGTTGATTTGATTGCCATTGATGATTGCAACGAAGCTGCCATTTGAGAAATTAAAAGCGGAGGATCCACCTCACACACGCTCACACTCACCCTTGCCATGCCCATGCCCATGGTCCTGATCATGCTCAGGCATGTGAGAAACCATGGTCTAAACCTTATATAGTACCGTCCTCCCGCGCGCCGTCCCGTCCCCTTGAAAGCGGGCGCTGCCGGCCGTTGTGGGTAGATGAAGGGAGGGATCGGGACAGGTGGATTGAATGGTTCTTGGGGTTTGTGTGTCAGGAGGGAGGGCGGGGATAGGATGGGATAGGATGGGATACGTGGGGATAGGATAGGTGGGGAAGCGCCCGCCCCCTTCGCTCTCTTGACTCCCGGCTCTTTGTCCCCACCTCTTTTTGTATATCCTCTGATATTCCGGCTCCCTCACTACTCTGGCTGTACACGAAACAGCTGCATCCACTACTACTCCTGCGCAACTAGTACTACTAAGCTACGCTACGCTCGCTACGCTTCGCTGCATCTGGGACTTTGTAGCTACTTTGGCCAGTGTGTTGGCTCACAGGAACCAGCTCTCTGGACACTCTTAACTACCCTTACCCTTACCGTACCAGGGCAGTACCAGTGCAGTCCAGTGCGGTAACCAGTACCAGTACCAGTACCGAGTACTCGTCTCGTTCGTAGCCATCCCAACGTTCCAGTATCAGCGGCACCTCCCCCCACTCCCCACCCACCCCACAACAGCCTGCTCCGAGCATACATAACCGAATGACGCACAACTTCGACTCCTGGGCACTTGCCCCCTCTCTCCCAGGTGCGAGCTCCACCCCAAGCACAAGCACAAGCAGTCTTTTACCCTCCTCATCGTCGTTTACCCTCCCCCTCCCGCTCACGCTCCCCCCGCCCCAGAGCAGGGAAGGGATCGTCACCACCCGTTTCGGGGGTGTAGTGCACCAAGTCAAGACTGTGCCTGTGTGGAGCGAGAGCCAGGGCGGGGAGTGGTTGCTTTCCAGGCCTGTGGAGTTGGTGTTGAGGGATAGGGGACGGTTGGCAGCGTGGAGGATGACAAGGGATGGGAGGGATAGGTGAGTGTCTGTGTTTGTTTGGTGTTCACTCGCACGTTGGTTTCTGTGTGAGAGGGAGGAGGGCAGGAGATTGCCGTGTGGGTGTGGGTGTGCGGGCAGGAGGGGCAACTCGGGGTCCTTCGCCTTCTTGGATGTTCCGATGAACATGTCCATGATATGTGCGTTCTCGTGCCTTCCTTGGATGGAGAAGAGGATCGGCCATCGGGGGGGCGTTGGTCCGCTGGTGGAGTGGTGAGATCGACGGGATGCGCTTACTCTAGCCATCGGGGGTGCCTCTCTCGCCCTTCTGCTCGCACTCCCCTTGACTTGGAACAACGCCGCGTGGCATTCTACTCTCCCAATCGGGTAATAATGCTCATCCAATCGGACACACCGATCGGGGTGCCCTGGCTTATAATTGCCGGCGGTATGAGCAGCCAAAGGAATGGGACCCGACTCCGAGGGAACGGGCGATATTCAACAATCACCTGTCTCATCCCTACACCCTCGCGGAACTCTCACGCTATAATAGCCCGCTTCAATCATCCAATTCCTCTTCCCCACTCCACCACCTCCCCCCCTCTCTCCTCTCCTCTCCCTTCTCTCCTCCTCCTCCTCCTCATCTACCTCAATCTCTGATACCCACTCCCTCACCACATCAAACTGCACTCCAACTCCCCCTGGCCGAGGCCCTGGGTCATAATACTCATTCCTACTCTCCTACCAATCCCCGTTTATTCCCACTCTTCACATCTTTAGCTTTCCATTTATCACTTACTCCTGCTCTCATGACTTCCCTTTCCCCGGAAATCGAGACTTATGACCCTTCCCCCATGGATAGGGAATATGATCTCACTGTGCGCCAGCAACCAAAGCAAGCGCGCATGTGTGGGGTCAGCGGCAAAGGTGCGCCCTCCCTCCCTCCCATCTCTCCACATCCTCACACACCAACAGACAGGCGACCAATCGACCCCCCGCCAATCGTCGAGCTCCGCGTCCGCGAACGACGGCGAGATGCCTACAGCGCCGAAGAGAGGGAAAGCGTGTCCTTCCTCGAGAACCCTTACTATTTCATGTTCGCTTCCCTCGCATCTGTCGATTCGGACCAGGAGATGCACCTCCTCTCTGATGGTCAGACCCGGTGTACGACGGGCCAGGTCGTTTCCTCTCTCTACCATCTCAAGGATACAGAGAACCGCAACTCGGACGCGGGGTTCTTCGTCTTCCCCGACCTGTCAGTGCGGACCGAAGGCTCCTACAGGCTCAAGCTGAGCCTGTTCGAGATCGTTGGGTGAGCCACGCTCCCCTGCCTAGGGAAACAGCTCACACTTACGTACAAAGGGGATCCAGTATGGAAGTCCAGCATTGTAAGAGTATATTCTCAAAGCCGTTCTATGTCTATACGGCAAAGAAGTTCCCAGGGATGGAGGGTGCGCCTTCCCTCGTCCTCATACCTCGGACCTTACCTGATACGCTTCAGAGTCCACACCGCTCTCATGTTCCCTCGCTGATCAGGGCATCAAAATCCGCATACGGAAGGACATACGCGTGCGCAAGCGGCCCCAAGGGCAAAGAGAACGATACGACGATTCGGAGGAGGACGACACTCCCGGTGCCGGCGCCTCCGGAGGAGCAGGGGGGCGCGGCAGCCCGGGAGCGCGCAAGCCTCGGCCAGCAAAACGCGCAAGAAATGACAGCCCGGGGTACAAAAGGCACGGGACCGAGGAGACAGTCACCCCGCTTACCTCTTCTGCTGTTTCCGCTCCCCTTTCTGCTACTGCGACTGCTGCTGCTGTCCCTCCCCCTGGGGCGGGCCAGTATGCACTCCCTTACCAGCAGGAGTGGTATGACCCACGACCAACGGCAGGAGGGTACTCGCCTGTGCAGTACAGGATAGGACAGTATGCGGGTGGAGGGGGAGACCTGAGGTACCCATTGCCGAGGGATGCCTATGCTTCTTCAGCAGGGTACGGGGCGGGCGCTGCCAGCAGCAGCAACAACAATGGTACCGGCAGCAACAACGCTAATACTGGAAGCTCGAATGGTGTTTCCGCCTCTGCCTCGGGGTCGAGCTCGACGGAATATACCCCTGGCAGGTCACCATTACTCTACGAGCGGTACGTCCTATCGACCCCGACGCCTGCTAGTGCGTACCCCCCGCAGCAGACGCAGAATCAGGGACATACGCAGAATCACCAAGTTCAATCTCAGACGCAGACGCAGACGCAGAACCAACCGCAGAACCCGAACCAACCGCAAAATCAACAGACACCTACGTTCCCCACTTCTTCTACATTCCGCTCCCAATACCCGCAGCAGCAGCAGCTCAGACCAGCAGCAGGACCAGGAGCATACGCCTCCCACTCCCAGCCACAGCCCCAGCCAGGGCAAGGACAGGGGCAGGGATACTTGCCCGGTTCAGCAGGGTCATCAAGGAGCGTAAGCTATAGTCAGTACGCGTCGCCCAGTTTTGGCCAGCCCCAACCGTCCCAGTCCCAATCTCAATCCCAATCTCAAACACAATCTCAATCACAGACTCAACCTCAATCCCAACCGCCCTCCCAAGCGGACTACTACCCTTCCTCCCTCGTCCGGCCTACGATCCAGACCCAGGCCCTGCCTCAGTCGCAGACCCAAACGCAGGCACAGACGCAGGCACATTTCTCAGGAGCGTCCTACGATCCCCTTCATTCTTTTCCTCGGTCGTACAACAGCCAGCCGTACTATTCCAGCCCGGTGACTGCTAACCCGAGCGGGGCAACGAACGGGAACGTCACCGGCGGTGCGGGGACCGTGTCCCACTCCCCCTACTCGCTTCCCGAACGTACCCCTATTTCCCCTATTGACAGACGCGATGCTTCTTCCGCTCTCTCAGGCGGTCCAGCCTCAGCCGGCCCCGGCTCCGGCCCAGGAGGAGCAGGTGGGGTAGGGGGAAACGGAAATGGAGGAGGGGGGACGTACTACCCCCTCCAACCAGTCTCCGTCTCTGGCAGCTTCTCGCTCACATCGTCCCTCGCCGCTGGGGGACCTGATACCGGCCGCTTACCCCTGCCTGGATCTGCGTCTGCGTCTGGACAGGTCAACTTGGGCGGGGGCTTGACTGGTGTTGGCGTGGGCGTGGGAGTTGGCGTGGGCGGGGCGGTTGGCGTGGGCGGGGGGGCGTTGAGCGTAGGTGGAGGGATGAGGTATGCGCATAATGGGCATTAGCGGAGTTGGGGTTGTGGTTGGTTGGTGTCAGCTTCAAACCCACATGCACGTAAGGCTGACTGGATGACAGACTGTAGGCACTTTTCTCCTCATGATCGGTATCCCGAGCTTCTGCGCTGCATTTCACAGCGCCCAGCTCACCAAGACTCTGAACACAACGACTGAACAACACAAACGGACAATGCAAGATCCTACTATACCGTCTTCTAATACCCCATTTCCGTTGCTGATGATATACTAGGATCTACTAAAGTTTTCCTTTTCTTTCTCCCTCCCTCTCTCTGTCTCTGTCTCGCTTTCCGTCTTCTCTTGCCCGCTTCCAACTTTCTCGGTTTGTTTGGTATGCCCCACTGTCTACATACCGACTCTAAATATATCGCCCACTGCCCACTGCACGCAACGTTCCCCTTCCCCTTCAACGTCACCTTTTTTCCTCGGTTTCACTCGTTCTGTTCCCGTTGAATAAGTGTTGTAACTGCTTAAATTTCAAGAACAATCCAGTTGTTGTTGTGCTCTTGTATCCTATCTCACTGGTACTTGGGGTGTTCCTTCTCTCCTAATGAGGCTCGGCCCGATGCCGCTCCTAGGAGTACTTCCATAAAGTGTGAGCAAATGCAAAGTATGAGAGAAGGAGATGAGATGTACTGGGAATGAGGTCCGGTCTGTCAGCGGGAGGGATAACGTCGACGACAGTGAGGAGAGGGAGTGATGAGGGATGATAAGGGTCGTAGGAAGCGCACATCTCCCAGGCTGCCCTTACGCTCATCGACCACCTTTTTTGTCTTCTTTACTTCATACCGGGCTACATTTCCCCTATCAATCCTCCTTCACAGGAGGTCTCTTGTGAGTACATGTACAGCTGGCTGCAATGCCTCTGGGATTTCCTCGTATCGCAAGGACCGCGTAAACCAGGAGTAGGACCCACGCGCTCTCCGTGAAACGTGCGCTAATTTCCATCTCTACGCGACAGCGCTCTGTGACGCCGACGTCTACTATCACCCTTGAAAACATCAAGGCACTCCAGGCCAGCGACCTATGGGAAAACGCGAGGATAAGCACGTTCAACTACGCCGACAACTGGGCTGGCATACGCCACAACGTTTTCCGGATTTCGGAGACCATGGCTGTCAAGATCTTATCACTTTCGCGTCTTAACCTGCCCGAGCCGTACACGATGCAACTCGTTTGTGAACATGTCCCTATATCCACTCCACGCATTCATAACTTGTTTTTCGACGATCGGCACATGTATATCGTTATGGACTACGTCGACGGAGAAGATCTCATTACGCTCTGGCCGAAACTATCTCTATGGAGGAAGCTGTATGTCGTATGGACGATCCGCAGGTACATCCAGAAGCTGCGCGCTTGGCGACCTCCGAAACCGGACATCCCGGGACCCATCGACGCCAGTGGCGAACCAGTTGACTGTGAATGTCCCCAATTCGGCGAATGGCCTCAAGGCCCCTTTGCCAATTACTCTGAACTGTGTGCCTGGTTCGAGCATGTTCGCGCTCTGACCGTGGATATGGCCAAGCACCGATTTCATCATGAGATTGACGAGAAGAATCTCCCCCACTTCGACCGGTCGACGCCTTTGGTCTTCTTCATACATGGGGATATCAGCATGCGGAATATCCGCGTCTCGAAAGACGGCACTGTTTGGCTCCTCGACTGGGGTTTCTCGGGGATGTATCCACAGTGGTTCGAGTACGTGGGCATGATGAAATACAGAGCGTGGATAGATCCACATCCCTGGCTATGGATGTTCTGCATCCCGTTCATGGCTGGCTGGTATCACAAGCAGGCTTCATTCCTTGACAAAATCCGCATTGGTTTACAAAACCCGTTTTGGAGGATCACGCCTGTGAAGGCACCCGATAACAGGGGCGGAGAATGACGAGCTTAGTGTTTGAGAGACATTGCACGCCGCGGGACTGCTTGTGCACAATACTATGCCAAATATAGCCTTGGATATGCTTTTGTTATCGAGGGAATCTCTTTCAAGACAATCCAGTTGTTGTGCTCTTCTATCCTGTTTCGCTTGGCGCCCATCTCTGCTAATGGGGCTCAACCCATGCACCGATACCGCTCTTGGGAGGAGGACTCCCATATAAAGAGCAAACTCGAATCGTTAAACATGCGAGTGAACACAGGTGACTTGCTGACCTCATGGTCTGCATGTCAAACACCTTTCCATCAACGTAGCTGTTGGGGGTGGAACAGCTGCAACAGATCTCTGCTGCAGGTGGGCACTAACCCGTTGCAGAGTCAGAGTCCATCCTCATTGAGTGATGGGATCTCTGCCCATATCCCTTCCCCCAATGCAAGTGGATTCTTGCTATGGGTGGTACCCAGCTGGTACTGCCCCTCACATCTGGCCAGGTGGTCACATTTTTTCTTTGAGGTGCCTTGCTCTTCTGCCTGGGGACACCTTCCCATTGAGGTGCTCTGGTATGCAGAATGTGCTGAGATGAATACATCCATATTGGGCTCCTCAATCCTCAAGCCCAATGGCCCTGGCACTTGTTGGGCTGATGATTCTTGCTGGTACCACTCATCACATTGGGCTTCAGTCTATGGTATGAAGGCCCATAGCTCATAGGAGGAGGTCCTCTGCACCCATTGCCATGTCTCAAACTGGACCTCAATACCCAAATTTTGAAAGGCAGTGTGGATAAATGAGAGCATCAGTTGACAGCAAAAGCACAGAGCCATAGTGCAAACATTCAAAGGTCAGAAAGCCTGCCCAAACTTGACCTTGTATGTGCATTTAGACATCATGAATCCATATCCAAAATCTTTCAGGAATGTATCATAGCTGAAATGATCCACTATACAAATAACAATCTTCTTCTGGTGCATGGTGTGGGCTCTATGCACATAGTTTGACATCCATAGTAGACTGTCAATCAAAGGTCAGCACACCATTAATAGCTGCCATGGCAGATATCCTTACTGTGCAAACAACAATGATTCTCCACATTGACATAGAGGTGTGCAGCTACCTCCACAAACTTGACAAAAAATTGTCAGTAGAGGGTGTGTGCACACACAACATCTTGCTCTGAAATGTGTTGCCACACATAGATCTTGATGGCTTGTCAGGGCACCAGCTCATTGCTTGGTCAAGAGACATGACTAAGCCTTTATGACATGGAAGTAGCTGGTATACCTTGGCATGTGCTGGAACCTGCTGGAAGGATTGGATGGTCAGGTGACCTGCTGTGAATGGCTGTGCATGACCTCATATGACCTCATCCTTGGTCATATGACCTGATCACCTGACTAGGCTGAGTAAGCAAGATGTTCTAGCAGGTTCCACCACAGAGGTATAAATATAAGGCCTACTCTGCCTGGGGACTGTCTCTTCAGACTTGGTCTCTTAGGATCATCCACAGGTACCTATACTGTAGATAGGTCTTAG
>NW_024467209.1:117333-147384 GCF_000292625.1 Dacryopinax primogenitus | reverse complement strand
TGTCATAAAGGCTTAGTCATGTCTCTTGACCAAGCAATGAGCTGGTGCCCTGACAGAGTGCACTGATTTTGCTTGGGAGAGCTGTGCCAATCTTGCATGTGTGATATCAATTAAATCAGGCACCAGGGGTGCTGGGTTGAAAGGGGAGGATGAGAATGAATTTGTGGCCTGTATTGGAAGAGTGAACTGGGAAGGTACTGGGTGGTGGGAGATCTTTGGGGAGGCTCACTTAGTTAGAGGAGATGGGGGAATGGTGACACCAGCCCCCAAAAGTCCATCAACAGCATAGGGTACCATGGTTATATGAGGCACTCTGCATGTGGGGAACAATCTCCAACACCAGATGTACCCCACAGTGCAAAACATCTGCACCTCTATTTTATTCATAGGGGGGTAGGCAGCACCTAGTAACTGATCTATCAAGGTACAATTAGATATGATGTGATCTTGACCAATAGACCTCTACATACAGGTCACACCTAAGCAAGCACACAAAGGATAATCTGATGTATCCCGCAGTTCAACTTTGACCATGTCATCCTCATTATCAAACCTTGCACCATGATGTGGAGTGATACATTTGAAGGGAAAAGATCCTGCACAAAGAGTCAGCACTGACTCCATGCATCAGACCAGCACACCCTACCTTGGTGATCCCAATGAGACACCATGAGCTTGAATGGAGTTTGTCTTATGCAGGAACAAATCCCAAGCCTCAAACAGAGGGGGGTTGACTGTGCACAATAGATCAGGTAAATGACTGTAAATGTGTCCTAATGGACTAATTTGAGAACATTAAACTGTATCATAGTGCAGATCTGAGAATGCCAACAGATTCTTCACATGACTGATACATGTTTGTATACCTTTTAACTATCTTGCAAACCAGTATCAACAGATAGTACAGATATGTTGGTGTAAGAGAGGAGTGACCCTTAAAGGGGGTGACAGGTGCCATGTCATCAGACAATCCTGTTCCGTGCGAGGTCATCATGCTACAAAATATGTGGTCAAACACTCGAACACCTCATCTTCTCAGGGACACCCTGATGATCATGTGCACGTCCAGTCACCCCACATTCCACACTCTCAGGCAGACCAATCTCCCGGGTCAAAGCAGGAACCAGGAGGACGGACCGGAGGAAGATTGATATTGATACTAATACGTGCCGTGGACACGGAACAAGGGTGACCGAGCCCGTGTCTCGGGATGGGTCACGGGCGGCTCCGTTCCCACCTTGACAACGGAAATTAGCAGGGCGTGCCGAGTCCGTAGAAGCCTCTAAAGAGAAGCTGATTGAGCCAGAGATGCATGCGGTGCCGGCATCCGGCAGAAAGGAGACGCTGAGAATGTGAATGCGCCGCTGGTACGGGATGGGGAAAGGTTACGGGACCATGGGCTCGGGCTGAGGCGTTCACACGCGAGAAGAATGCGGTGAAATTGGAAGGCAGGAAACTGTGTTCGAACAGACTGGATCTCTGTCAACACAGGATAGAATTTCAGTTGCTTTGCTGTAGTGTTACAGTACAACGCAGGGACTGTTGAAAGTCCTACGTGGCATACAATGACGGCCTGAGGAAGGTCGCGCTGATACTCCCCATCAACCCCCGCGCATGCAATGACCGATTCAAATCCCGAGTTTCTCGCTCGCCATCTTAGCCCCTTTTACACGATTGGCAATCTTCTGGAATGCGACGTCCCGGGCAAAGTCTGGACTCCCGTGCTTGGGCTTGACATCAATGGAGAAAGGCGAGAAACCGCAGTCATCCGTCGCGCCGAGCTGGTCCTTTGGAATATACTTGGCAGCTTCCAGCAGAGCTTCGCATACATGTTCAGGCGTCTCCACCTCGGGATTCAGCGGGTTGATAACGCCCACAAATGCAACTTGCTTGACCCCGTTCGCATCGCTGCGAATCGTCTTCCCGATCTCCTTGTACACCTTCGCCTTGTCCTTCTCGCTCGCCAGCTCAATGAGGAAGTATCCGGCGTTCATCTGGAATAGCGAGGGCAGGAGCTCGTGGTAATCCACATCGAGCGAATGCACGCTGTCGCAGTCCCCGCCAGGGCAGGTGTGGACGCCGATGTTCTTGCGCTCCTCAGCGGTGAAGCGGTCGAGAACCTTGTTGTTCAGGTCGATGAACGTCTTCAGCAGATGCGCACCAGTCCATGGATTGCGAGGATCATTCTTAGCGGCCAACCGGCCCTCCGTGAAGTCGATCGAGACGCGTTGCGCGCCGGCGGCGAAACAGCCTCGGATGTCTTTTTCGCACTGTTTGCATCTTCAACAACCTGTCCCATGCCCTGGAGAACTGCTTTACCTCGTTAACCAAATCCTTGACAAACATCTCCCCGCTACCTCCTCGTTGAGAGAGTACAGAAGATACAGCATGCTGGGTGCGATGACAGCGGTCTTCATGGGATGAGAGCCGCTGTAAGGCTTGGACTTTTTGAAGTTATCGTACGCGTAGTGCGAGTACCTGCGAGTATCATAAACTGATAGCTGAGCGTATATAGTTGGCGAACCTGAATGGTCCGCTAATGAGGCTGGGCAGTTGACGATGGTGTCCATCAGCAAAGATTGCCTTCGTGATTGTGAGTCGCAGGTCTCATCTGTCCCCAGCCGTATACGCGTACGAAGTACTGTCCGCCTGCCCTCAAGGTACTAGCCAATCCTTTCCCTCCGAGAGTACTGTTGATACGTCAGAAACACTGTTTCAACAACCCAAGGCACACACAACGTACTCGACGACGGGATACGTAGCGAACGAGCTCGTCCTCTGCTCTCCATCCGTCACGTACGTCTCCCCTGTTTGGATCATCCGCTTAACGCTGTCCTCCGCTGCTTGATCCTGTGCTTGGAACAGCTCGTCTTTGCTGATGATTCCCGCATCGTACTGAGCGAACGCATGTTGAAGGGCTGAACCGAGATTGCATCAAGTCCTCGTAAGTGCCGGTCCGGACACGACACTCACCCGTAGGCCGGGGAAGCGAACCAACGACTTCTGTGGGGATAGGCATACTAGATGATGTGACTAGACAGTTGAAAAGGAGTAATGATCCTTGGTCGAAGACGTCGCCCAGCCTTCTTTGACCGTCCCGCACGGGAGGCAGCCCCACAGACGGTTTCGGCACGCCGATCTAATCGGGTTGGCCTTCTCTTGGCTGGCTGAGCGCATCTTGGGCAGTATACAACTGGTGCCAAATTCCCCAGCTGTACTACGAGCTGCCAGAGTTTGATGCCCAGCAGACGATGGAAAACAACCAGGAAAGTCAAATTCGGCACAGTATTTGGAGATCGAAAAGACCAACGTAAGGGTCGAACACCATGCATATGGTGCATTTCTATTCGGCCATTCGATCTGCCGAACCTTGTCCTGTCACTCACAAGAATCATCAAATTTCCTTCACCAATGACCTTTGACAATGCACGGCTTGAATTTACAAAGAAACAGTGCGAACACAGGTTGTCATCTGGGACTCGTTTCGCTCTGTCTACGTTGCAAGACTTCCCTTGATTTTTACTTCGGTGCCTAGACGAGAGAGCCGAGGATCGTAATTTGACAGGTTATAATACTGCTGATATACGGAAATCCAGTGAGATGGGTGAATCGTGCGGCATGAACGATGAAAGCACAATAGAGTCTTTCCAGTTTCGTAGGCCAGCAACAAGCATGAGGCTACCATCATTGTCACCAGCGATCTCGCCTCCAATGGTGTCAGAAAATATTCGTTCGTGGGCCCATCTATAGGATCAAGCACGTGAGATGAAAGCACTGATTCCCATGACAGTCAACATGCGCCTGAATCAAATGTTTTTCTGTTACACCGTCCGGATCCACTACCGTGAGGTAGCAACCAATTTCGTACCTTCTGTTTATCAACACCCACCAAGGAAGGGAGCCATTGCTATCCATCGGTACCGAGGACGTGAGCACATTCGATCCTGGAGACCTCTGTTTCAGAAAGGACAGATCCGTGTTTTTGAATCATGAAAGGTGTAAGGAAGATCAAACTCATCAGCGTCGCCTGATTTTTTCAGGTTTTGTTGCGGCGGCTCCATCGGCTCCTCTGATCCCGAACGCTTCGTGGTGGTGGTGTCTTGATTGAGGCCAGGCGGGCCATGCTGAATGCTGAGACTCTTGATCGTGATATGGAATCGGAAAGCAAACCCGAGATAGGCCTTCTGAACAGTATCTATTGGTCCAAATAGGCGCCTAAATCATCTGGTTGCCTCAGTACCCTGGCCTCCTCTGAACGCGTGGGAGTGCGGGAAGCACTTGCCGAAGGATTTGCAGCAGCGCATGGATGAAGAACGGTCTTTATCGTCCCTGAAAGGCCACAAAGACCACGTTCAATAGATAACCAAACTGTAATCATAGCTTCTCCCGCGGATTCATTCATGAAGCGCCCATGAGAGACAACCGTGGTAATGCACGATTCGGCGTATGTGCCGTGCCGAGCCTCAACTTTTGTCTTGTAGGGGGGTTCTTGGCACAACCTGACAAACGCGTTCCATTGTCCGTGTATTAACGAGCCCCTGTAGACTAGAGCAGTCAACGGCATGGCGGGAAATCAAAGATAGTGGGCATGGCTTGCTGCGTTCACATCGCCCAGAATTATCGCAGCGTACAACGACTAGTGATTATTCTCCGAAGAGTGCCCGCATTCTACAGTAGTACCCCCATGCTTGGCACATCGATGTTATCTATCAGCGAAAAAGTAGCCCAAAGAACGAGATAGACAAATAATCAGCGGCTTATGAGAAAGATGTTGCTTATTTCGGAGAATATTCCTTGATAACGCTGCTGGGTGTCCTGTACTTGCCAGCGGCGACGAAGGGAATGTCAAGGCCAAATCGAGGCGGGCCGCCAGAAATCAGTCCTTGCTTTGTCTTAGTCCACTTCTCATCGCCTGCGAGGGCAATGACAGTAACGCGAAGACCGTAGCGATACTCCGGTGTACCAAGGTTGGAGCCAGATTGACTGTCAAGGACAGATACAAGATCGGGTACAGAGGTGAGAATCTCACGAGTCCTGTCGGGTTTGTCCAGATAGGCAGCAATATTCTCGTTCTGGAACGGAATGCGAAGCAGGTCGTTGGGTCCGTAAGTGGGAACCATGGGATCCTTGGTCGTTTCGTCCTGCTCATCATCCTGCAAGGCGGCGATGGTGACCTCACCCCATGTCCACCCGGCACGTACTTCGCGCTTGACGTCGACAATCTTGCCCACGAACAGACACTTGCCGCCCTGCACTTCGAAGATGGCGGACGGAACCGCCTTCATGTCGTTCTTTGCTCGGCAAATGGCAATGGCACGACCCAACCGCCAAGATTGGGAGACGGAGTATGGGACGCCATAGTCCTGGCATTGCTTGCGGTTCAAAGGCGCCACCGCCACCGCAGCACTGGAGCCCATGGTAGTGCAGACATTACGCAAGATTGTCTCGACGGACTTCGACTCTTTGGCAGTATGCATAACTAAAGAGTTGCCAACTCCATCGGCGAGCGCAACGGGGTAGCTGGCATGTTTAATGCCGAAGACGGCAGGGAGCGTTTGGTCCATGTTCGGATAAGCCCGTCCCATGAGGTCACAGTCGAGGGTAGCGACCCCAATGCTGCCAGAGACGACAATAGGTGCGATACCGTTCCCTCCACCAATCTCGTCGGAGATTGTGCCAGCAATTTCGGTGATGTCCATGTGCTTCATGAGAGCGTCAAGCGCAGCGGGCATCTCGTTGCCGCCAGTCATACGCTCCATGCCCACGGAAGGTGAACCCATGAAACAAGTGCGCATAAAGAGCTTGTCAGCGGGAACATCGTCGGGATCCACGATCTTCGGCACTTTGCCTTCCCGGATGAGCTCCTTGCACATCAGCATAGGAGAGTACGGCGAGCCTCCACCACCAGTGCCCAGAATGTAGGCACCTTCGGCAATCCATTCAAGGTCGGTCTCAGAAAGCAGCCACTCGCGATGCTCGTTGATTGTTGGCCTATATGTGAGGGGGTCAAACTTCTCTATTTGATTCGCTTTCTTGAGAACTTGCTTCGGAGGCTCGACCTCCTCGTCTTCCTCTGGAATAATCTTTATGTCTTCCTGACCAATACCAGATGCTCCTTCAACGCCGAGCTCTCCGGTAGCCTTGACAATGATGCGGGTCGCCTGGTTCGTCACATACTGCACAGGCAGGTTCTGCACCTCTACAACCGAGACCTTGCCAGGGTCACCACCGGCAGCGATAGCGCGCGCAAGTGCATCCTTCTTGATCTTCTCGAGCACTTCAGAAAGTTGTTTGCCCTCGAGGATCTCGATCGTATCGACCTCGCCTGCAACCTTTGCCATAGCAGCACCAACAGCATTGGCAACGCCAAAGAACGGTGGACGCAGGATCTCACCAACACCCTCTAGCGAATCAGGTGCGATGATAGATCCACCACCAACCATGAGGACGGTCGCATCCTCCGGCGTCGTCTTCATGCGATCAATGACGTTCTCGAGTTGCTTCTTGATCGATGCCTGAGCGGCAGCGGCAAGATCAGGTGTAACGTCTGCGATCTTCGACTTGTCGCCGACGTCGGCTCGGCCAAGAGCCACGGCAATGTCAGTCGCAGTCAGGACGTCACCACCAAATACTTTGGCGTCGCGCGTTATGAAGTGACCGACCGAGTCGGGGCCGACAGTAGTCTTCCCGTGAACTTCCTCATGCCTGACACGCGAGCCACCACCCAAACCGATACTCAAGAGGTCAGGCATCGAAAACGAGGTCCTGACGCCACCAACTTCGATGTATGCGGCAGCTTGACGAGGGAAACCGGAGGGAAGTAGCACGCCAACATCACAGGTTGTACCGCCCAGATCGCAAACAATGATCGACTTCCCAGATTCCTTGCGAAGATCCAGTCCTGCGAGGTAAGAAGCACCGCGCATCGAATTTGTCTGGCCAGAGGCGAACGTGCGGATAGGAAGAGCAGCTGCCTTGGCGGCTGTCGTGAGGGTACCGTCGTTCTGAGTGAGGTAGAGAGGGCAAGAGAGATTAAGACGGTGCATGGCGCGCTTGAAACCACGCATGGTGCGCTGAGCGAAGGTAAGAATAGAAGCGTTGAGAACTGTATTCAAGCGTTAGCTATCGCTATTGCTCTCTTTCAAAGACACTCACTTGAAGCATTCTCACGCTCCAGAAGACCCAGATGGCCGACTTCCGAAGAGCACACCACATTGACGTCCCTTCCAAGCTCCCTCAGGACGACCTCTCTCACCTTCAGCTCATAGTTCCCCTCCGTATCGAGCGCACTGAATACGCCAACCAAGACAACGTTGTTAATGCCCTTTGACTTGATGATCTTGCACTCGGCGACAACTTGTTCCTCACTCAGGGGGAGAATCTCGCTACCGTCGATCTGGAGACCACCGTCGACATAGCCGACATGGCCCTCCATGATGTCACGGAGCTGAGGTGGAAAGTCAACAAAAGGTGGACATTCTGAAGAAAGGTAAGACATCAGATCAACCTGGGGAAGCGCAGAGACGCACGGCGAGTGTATGGTCCACAGATACGAATAACTGCAACCTTCTTCAATCGCCTGACGTCCTGCTCGAGAACAGCATTGATGAAATGCGTCGTTCCAATCGTCAAGGATGTGATCTCGTGAGGATCTACCCTTGCTTCCTCCATGACGGTCTGCACGGCCGTCTCGATTCCCTCAGATACATTGGGGGTCGTAGGGCTCTTGAAAGACGCCAGAATACCACGGTTGGGTTCAGCGGTCCTAGAGACGTCGATCAAGACACCATCGGTGTTCGTACCTATGCATCGTCACCCGTTTGGTGTCAACTGATCACGGCACGCCAATGGACATACCGCCAACGTCGACCCCAATGCGAAGCATGCCTAAGTTGTTGTGCAGGGACTTGATGGAGGAATGGAAGCGGCACTCTTCGAAGGCACGTTACCCTTTCAAGCTCCCTAATGCATTGCTTAGTTAACGAAGCGTATGGAGATGTCCCATAGTCATGTGTGCTTCTCAGGATCGGTCCGCGACCTGACCGAACTCTGGAGGAACGATAGACCGGCCGAAACTGGACATTTGCGGCAAATTACCGCATGAGGGAGTAAAGAATTATCCCGAGCACTATTTCGTCCAAGCTATCTTTCACCGATAACACTAGGCGTGTCCCAGATAGGCGCCCGCTGGATCTTGAGATGAGTCAGCATAAACTCGATGGAGATAGCTGACTGAAAGATGATAACAAACGAAGTCAAGTTACCTTTTCAGGAAGAGCGGAATCCGGAATCCGAGGGTCCACACCGAAAGAAGCGGGTGGGTTATGTGGCAGTGCAAAACAACTTAATCTGTAACCACCAACACCCCCATTCAACGTCCCATAACGGGCGACCATTGGCTATCATGTCCTCTGAAATCGAGCGCCCATTCAATGTCTGGGGGCACGGGACCAACTTCTCTCTGTCAAAACAAGCGCCCAAAATCCCTATCTTTTCTTGGCGATTGGTCCACTTAAGCCTATTCTGGCCCAATTCAACCACACTATGTCTCTGACCCCTGGTTGATGCCCATTCGATCACGGCTGTGCGGAGGCCGAACGAGCTTCTCAGGATAATGGCATGTCCCGAAGCCACTTTAAACTAGTACTGCTGTACCTTTCTTTCTATCGTTCAAGGCACCCAGCTGAAGTTGTAGCCAATCATCGGCCGAGAGATTATGCGAGATCGATGCGAACATGATACCGTCGTCTTGGAGGCTTCTTCCTGTCTGGGGCAACGGAAGCCATGCAGCGGAAGGAGCTCTATTCGCCTTCTTCGGCACGAAGATAGCCGATATCAACCTAATTCACTCTCCACAGCGGAGCATGATAGAGATAGCTATCTGTGTCACCCCGGAAACAGGCGGCTTTGGTCTGAAGACTCTAAATACCGTGATGAAACTGCGAGAGCATCCGATCTTTCTCAGGAAGAAGCACCATCATCCGCGTGCCTTGTTTCGGTGACGTCCAACCTTGCATCAGGACTTCAGGCGCTTGTCTCTCTGCCTGACGATCATCCATCATGTCAACTTTGAAGAGGTAAGTCTGCCTTTCGGAGTCCTCTGCCACATACCCTAACCACAATCTCATCACCAGCATCATTAAGAAGCTCGAGGTGCCGACTCATAATGATGAAGTCAACCCGGATGGCACCGCTCACTGGCTTCTAAACCGAGATATCATCCCTCTTCCTCCAAATCGCCGCACGTGGGGCCCCTGGTCTTTCGTTGGCCTATGGATGTTGACGGCCGTTAACATCTCTGGATGGACCTCTGCTTCCTCACTGCTTGCTTTGGGCCTCAACGTATGGCAAGCCATGGTTGTCGTTATCATTGGCGAGCTGCTTGTCGCTGCTTGTGTAGTCGGCAACGGTTTCGTAGGGTAAGTTTGCGTTTCACTGCGAAAGGATCTTCGCTCCTAACATTTGAAACAGCGCCATGTACCATATTCCTTTCCCGGTCTACAACCGTTTTGTCTGGGGTATTTTCGGTTCCATCCTACCTCTCCTCATGCGCATCATGCTTTCTTTCGTATGGTACGCCTGCCAGCTGTGGTTCGGTGGCCAATCTGTCAAGGTTGTGATCGGTGCCATCTGGCCCTCCTTCTACACACTTCCCAACACACTTCCCCCAAGTGCGAACATGGAGCTGAATGACTTCATTGCATTCATCATCTTCACGGTCATCTCCCTGCCCCTGATCTACATTCCCCCCGAGTACTACCGCAAACCATTCCTTGGCGCATCTATCTCGATCACCATCACGGCCTTCACAATTTTAATCTGGGCCCTTGCCAAGGAGCATGGTGGTGGACCCATGCTGACCGCGGCATCTCAAGTGTCTGGCGTCGTTGCTCCGACCGGTAGCAAGCTGGGCTGGGCTTTCGTTTACGGCATCAACACCGTCATTGGTGGTATCTGTGCTGGTATTCTTAACCAGTCCGACTACACCCGCTTCGCTGTCAAGCCAACCGATCAGATTTGGTCCCAGGCCATCATCGTCCCCGTCGCTTCATCGCTGACCGCCTTCATCGGCATCATCGTTACCTCTTGTGCAGCTGGATTCTACCCTGACGTCAAGGAGTTGCTCTGGGCCCCGTACGCCTTGCTCACCCAGATTCAGTTCCATGGCGGCCCTGGGGCCCGTGCAGCTGTCTTCTTCGGCGGGTGCGCATTTGTCCTTGCGCAGTTCGGAATCAACGTTGCCGGTAATGCCATTTCCGGTGGTATCGATCTTTCGGGTCTGTTCCCTCGCTTCCTCAACATCCGCCGCGGTGCCTATCTCACTTCGATTGTTGGTGTTGCCATTTGCCCCTGGCAGCTGCTGAACGTGCGTTGCTCGGTTTTATTTGCTTCGATGTGTTTACTAACGCTGCCTTCAGGTTCCGAGCACTTTCCTTACCGTACTCTCTTCGTTCTCAGTCTTCCTCGGGCCTTTGACTGGCTGCATGATAGCCGATTTCATTATCGTGCGGAATTGGAAGCTCAAGCTCACCGACCTGTACAAGGCCAACGACGAGTCCATCTACTTCTTTTACAGGGGTGTCAACCCGCGTGTTGTTATCGCTTGGGTGATGGGCGTCTGGCCTCTGATGCCCGGCTTCATCGCCGCTGTCAACCCTTCTGTGACTGTCTCCGAAGGTTGGACACATATGTATCAGCTCGCGTACCCCGCCGGGTTTGTCATCTCCGCCACGCTTCATGTTACATTGAGCAAGATCTGGCCTCCCCGTGGCTTGGGCGAGGTTGATGCGGAGGATTACTTTGGTACCTTCGGGCCGAAGACCGAGTACATCCCTGGCGTCGGTGAGGTCTACGCATCCTCCGATGATCACCTAGACGAGAAGGAACCCGTCGTCAACAGCCATGCCGCTGTTGTCGCGTAAATACGGTTCTTTCTATCTTTTCTTTCTTTGTGGGATGAAATGTTGCCAGTTTGACTTTGATGTTATGATATAATCTATTTGGAACGCCTAGGGTACGACCTTGTTACGTGCTAGTCATAGACGAATGCACCACAATGACCTCTCAGACTGATGTGCGAGTGATGAAAGACATTACTCACTATGCATGACAATTTCAAGCCACTGGAAAAGAGTTGTGCTAATGAGCTAATCAGTGACGATCTGTCAAAGGAAATCCATATGCCTCCTCGTTGTGTTGAGGGCAAAACCGCTGGCAGTGCGCCCTTCCTCAATGGAAACAACAGATGCATATTACCATACGAATAAATCATGCAAGCGCTAGCAGAGCGTGAAGTCATCCCAAATCCAAATAAATACATAAGTTACAAACAATGCTGCAATCCTGGTATCGTGTGAAGCAATGAGAGGGGAGCATATACAGCCCGTAAGAAAGCAAGTCCATAAATCAATAAGCCAAGGAAAAATCCATTTCTGCGGGCGCGCCGCCAGGTCCCTCAGCGGCCTGCTGAGAGGAGCGGACATACGCCTGCAACCTTTTGATGGCCTGCAATCGGCCGCGCCAACTGCTGACCCATTCATCTCTGCGCCTGTCGCCAGAGGTGAACGTCCAGATCGTGGTGAAGAAATCAGCCAAGAGGCTGATCTGGCGCACGACACTGGGTAAGTTTCGTGCAGATACGATCTTGAGGGTTCCGGTAGGTCCAAATTCGGGCATCCCGGGAGCGCGCTGCATAGTCAACTTGTAGTATTCGTCAGAGTGGGACCCAAGACTATAAGCAGACAAAGATCCAGCCGAATGAGGTTCGATCACGATGTTGACAAACTGGAATTCGGTTGCCAACGTGTCGAATTTATAGGGCAAGCCAGAGTCGTTCCAGACGATGCGGATATTGTCATTCCCAATATGCCGCTTTTTCAAGTCGAATCGCGTGTCATGTTTGTGATTCGGCATTAGGGTCGCCGCGTGATAGATGACCTGGGCGATGTCGTCCCACCACGCGTACGCATACTCGCCATCCAAGTCGTTTTCAAGATCGAGGCCACCGCTGTACACGTCTTTCTGGCCCTTTAACCGAATGAGCCGACCTAGGTTGACGAGGAAAGACGTGTATCCCGGGGATCCATTCTGGTTGCTGAAAATCTCGGCTTCGGTGGTTTGACCAGGGCCAACGTATATGATACCGACTTTGTGAACGTCGATGACGGCAGAGGAATTCAGGAGGCGCAGGGTACGAGCGAGCGTCTCGCTCGGCGAAAGGGGGATGAACTGATTAGATGGTGTGGGCACTCCGGGGAAGGGGCCAATCACAGCCGGAAGGAAGCTGGGATGGATGGACACCGGCTTGCGTCTCTGGGATGGCGCAGATCCGACCCATACGTAGCCGGTCATGGCGTCCAAAGGACGGAGACCACCGTCGCTGCCTCGGGGGGTCCAGCCAAAGAGATCGAGTGCCTCCTGGCGAGCTTTTTCAATCTGTTCATCAGTATGACGATATATCATCTGAATCATGATCAGACATAATAGGAGAATCAACGCAATTCACGTACAGTCCCATCATCAAGAGTCAGAGGCTCGTTAGGTAAACCTCGACCAATAACGTTAAGGTCCCGATCAGCCATAACCAGCGCCTGAGCCGTAACAGGATCCGGGGCAAACTCTCCCGGTCCTGTAGTTGGCAAATTCTCAAGTTTACATATCAGCTGTGTAGTGCCCGACGGGCGGTGGGAGACGATCTCGCTCCAGCCGCGTTTGGTCACTGTGCGGATGGTGATGATGGAATGACCTTGGAGATAGTGTTTTTCTTCGATTCGCGTGTCGGGCTCGTTCGTCGGGCGCATGATCACGTCCGAGAGGAAGGACTTGTGTGGTTTGGGGTCGGCGTTGGCCCATGTGTACCTTGTGAGCCAGTCGAAGCACACTTCCGTAGGCTCGTCCATCCCGCCTTTGTTCTGCACCGCAAGCTGGAGACCGCGTGCGATGTACGAGACGTACTTTGGCCTCTCGAGTAGCGGGATAGAGAGGAACCAGATATAGATACTGTAGTACGCGAGGAGGAGGATATGCTGCGAGAGGGAATATGACAAGCCCGTCTCGGTCGCTTGCGCACTATTGTGGTACTGGATATACTGGACCGCGACGCCAAACACGCGCTGGTAGTCTTCCCTTGTAAAGTTGCTGTAGAGCTGTGGGATAGAACCGATGACACATATGAGCTCGATGATGTGCACGCTGGTCGCAGAGGCGGACATGATCTGTGTGAGCTTGGGGAGGATCTTGGGGAGGGAACGGGTGATCGAGAGTGGGAGTTCGAAGCATGCGATAGCGAGCGCTTGGAGGCAGGGCTTGGCTGTGGCTGAGTCCCGCGTTAGCCCTTCTTGGAGTACGTCGACTAGCGCGTCCTGCTGCGTGCGTTCGAGGTTCCCCTTGTGCCCGATAAGGATAGCGATGAGGTTGTAGACCAACCCATGTACATCTGTGTTCTTGACTCCCTTCGGCTTGGGGATCCTGTCTATCGGGCTACCGGCAGTGACGCTCTGAGTAACAGCAACCACAAGGTCAGGTATGATCTTCTGCAGCTTGGGACCACAAAACAGGTGTTTATTCGCCAGCTGGGCCGTAAAGTGCACAAGGACGTACGAGACCAGTTCCCAGTCCGTCTCCGTCCTGAGCAGGTTTATCAACACGGAGAGATAGACAGATACGGGAAGCCAGTGCCGTGCAGTATTGGCGATGTACTCTGCGTCATCCGGATCTCCCTCCTGGATCCGCTGGATGATCCCAATTTCGTAAGTTGTCATCCCCTCGCTAGGCCGGGTACCGACGTCGAGCAGGAAAGGGAGGTCTTCGGGGAGTGACCAGATGGGCGGAGTGGGACCTGGAGAAGCCTGTTCGGGGCGTGTCCAGCGTTCGGCCGGTGGCTGACGGGATCGGCTCCTGCTACCACGGCTACGCTCTAGCGAGGCGGAACGAGAAGCCCGCTCACGCTCTTCTCGCCCAGAACGGTTGCGTGATCGCTCGCGTTCTTCAGGCAGGGGGGTATCCGGTACTGAACCTGAACCTGAGGCTGAGGCTGGTACCGAGCTGGTGCTGGTACTGGTGCTGGTGCTGGTGGCAGGGCCAGTGCCAGTGTCCTCCGCATCTGCAGCGACCTCCATCGCTCGCCTCGACTCTTCCGTTCTCCCAACAAGAGCCGCAAACGGTATAACCTCAGCCTCGATATCCCGTTTCACAAACAGCCTATGATCCCTATCCGCCCTCAGGCGCATAAGCCACTGGAGGGCCGTGAGCCTCGCGCGCTGGCATGTGGAGCGTGAGAGGAGTAGGTCGAGTATATCCCTGAATATCTCGATCGAGTGGGCTGAGGCTGGCTGGCGGGCTGAGAGGGTAGAACGCAGGGTGTAGGGAGGGGAGAAGGCCAGGGTCGTGAAGAGGTTTATGAGCGCTAGAGTGGAGGATGTGGACTTGCAGTACTGGGCGTGGTGTGCGTGAGAGAGGAGCGGGGGGGTGGAGAGTGTGGTGCTGCTGGTGAGGGTGGGGTTGGGCTCGTCCGGTGCGGGAGGGGGGATTATCGGGCTGGGAGGGAGGGAGTGGGCGAGGAGGGACGTGCTTGTGAGGACACGGGCGGGGGAGTTGACTGCCGAGGAAAGCGGGGTTCGGGCAGAGCTCGTTCCCGACGGTGTGGGGGAAGTCGGTTCCTCGCCTCCTGGTCTATCCCTCTCCCTTTCCCTCTCCCTGTCCTTATCCTTGTCCCTCGAGCCAGACAAGACATTCGAAATAAGCCCAATAAACTGCGGGCGAGCAAAGGTGTCCCTCCTCGGACGGGTAGGGGTGCCCAGGACCGTCCCAGCAGGCTGGGGCGCCGACACCGGGAGCGGGCAAGGTACGTCCGGGCAAGGACAAGCGCCCACTTCACGGAGACACTGCCGTATAGCCAGTATCCTCGCGAGCCGCTCTGCGTCTGTTTTCCTTTTGGCTTCCTCTACGGAGGCCTTTTGTTCTTCCTTTACCTGGGGGAGCGCGGGCTGCCTAAGCGGAGTCCCGGAGATCGTAGGCGTGTCCTCGTCTTCCTCCTCGTCGTACTCCTCCAGGCCGAGGAGTCGTTCCTGCTCCTTCGCCTCGCGGAGGATATCCACCCCGTCGGGCATAATCTCGTCATCCCTCATCTCCCTCGCTCTCCTCTCCCGTTCCCTCTCCACCTCGCGCAGAGCCAGTTCCTCCCTCCTAGCCCGCTCGACTTCCTCCCTCTCCTTCTCCCTTTCCACCTCCCCCCGCGTCTCTTCTTCCTCCGCAACGAGTATCCCCACGCACTCTCTGAGGAAATCAAGCTCGAGCGCCCAGACCTGAGGGCATTCTTCAGCTCCAACAGTAGCAAGCACGCGGGGCAAAAGCACGCCCAGTAAGCGGGAGAGGTAGGTCGGTAAGTCCACCAGTGCGTGAAACGTTTTCCTCAAAAGCAGGTGGGCGGCTTTGACCCGCGCTTGGTGGAACCCTGACTGTGCGGATGGGGATGGGAAGGGAAGGCTGAAGAACGCGAGAGAGAGGGAGTGGATGTTCGTTTCCCAGCCTGGGACGACGGGGAGCAGGAGATGCAGGCGGTCGAAGTTGTCTAGGATGGAGAGCTGCCATTTGGGGGATAGGTGCTGGGAGAGGGGAAGGAGCAGAGGGAGGAGCTGGGGTAGGAGGAGCAGGGTGACTGGGGATGGGGAGGGAGATGGGGGGGAGAGGAGGAGTGCGAGGACGGAGGAGAGGCTGGATAGGGCTGGGTAGACGTCTCCTGGTGCCCTTGGAGGGTCGAGTTCGAAGGAGAGAAGATCTCCCTCTTGGGTGCGGAGTGCGGATGCCCAGGTTAGAGCGAGAACGATGACTTGCCTCGCTTCGGTTGCTCCTGTTGTGCTGCCTTGTGCTAGCCAGTCATGGACGAGAGAGAGGGAAGAGGAGAGGATTGACTGGGCGCGGTTAGATGGGGATGAGAGGGCGAGTGAGCAGGAAGAGGCTGCGGCCTGGAGGGATGTGGGGGTACGCTTGGACATCAGTGAGGGGGTAGGAGGAGGAGGAGGAGGAGGAGAGGGGGGAAGAGTGAGTGAGTGAATGAAGGAGTCAGGGATTGAGCCACTAGCGCGTCCCTGACGTCTTTCATTCCATATCACACATTCATCCATCACACTCAACATTGATATTCATTTTCATTTAATACATTTCATCACTAGGATTACACTGCACACGACAAGGGCGTGTGAGAGTGTTGCCCAACCTCACCTCATGGTAGCCTCAGCAGCAGCCCCTGACAAGCACCAATAGGGGCATGTGATACCTCAAAGAGCGACCGTGATCGTGACCCCTCGCACAGGCCCTAATACCGATACCTCGTCGAGTAATCTACCGCACACGTCAGTCCTCTATAGTGCCATAGTACAGTGTAGGACACACCCCGGGGGGAGACGACCAGACCCCGGCCTTTTGACGCTCCGCGATAGACAGTCTCTATAATGTCTATCATCTCCTGTTTGTTGTCTATTGCCCAGTTTCTGTCCTATGTGTTTAGTGCCTGCCTAGGGGGGGAAGGGGAAGGGGGAGGGGGAGGGACGCACATCTTGTTGTTGTTTCCTGTGCCGAGGTCGATCATGATATGTTTATTCCGGTAGAAGAACATGAGCGTGCAAGGGTCGTACAACTCATACATCTACTCCTCATCAGCTCAGTCCTGACAGTGCCCATCCAGCACCCAGCACCCAGCATCCAGCGCACCTTATTAAAATCCGGCACCTGAGTGATATCCACCAGATAGATAACCGCAAAGTTCTGTACCCGCTCCGCGATGTTGTACAGCGTTTCGTCCATCTTCATGCACTGGGAGTCCCAGTCGTGGCCAAAGCGAAGACAGACGACACGGTCTTCTTCGGAGAGGATGGCTTGGTCGACGTGCCATCCTGAGGGGAGGTGGGGGAGGAAGTATGACATGGGTGGGGGTGAGTGAGTCGCTAGCTAGGAGAGTCAGGGTTGTTGTACACGGAGTTGCGGATAAGCTATTGGTGGCTGTGTAAACAGGGTTAGGGTTACGCTGTGTGTACTAATATTTACGCTGTTTTTGCACTGTTAGCTCGACTGGGGGCATATTCACCGCACGCCTTCCCTCCAAGCAAGCCCCAGCCCTTCCTAGCCTATATTTCACATATAACCCACACACCACCTTCACTTTGACCCACCAGAACTCCCCCTTTTGCTCCTCTTTTCCCCGTCCATTCCACTCGTCACCGGACAATCTCACAACTCCGCTTCTTCACAACACGACGCGTCTCCGTACCCTCAACACTGCGTCCAAACAACGAATTTTGATTATAACTATCGAAAACCACGTCAATTACCTGAAATGGAAATGGACGTCGAAAGTTCGCCTACACCTCCTTTCTCTCCTCTCTCCCCCGTTCCAAACTCCCAATCCAATTCACCATCAGACGTCCTCACACAGTCTATCCCAGCTCCAATCCAACAAAATGCAAATAATGCGCCAAATCATGGACTAGAGATCCCCTTTGTGGACTTGACCGCCGACTCCTCCGGTGCGCCCTCACCTTCTACCACTCCACCTCGAGTACCCCTCTCCCTCCCCCTTCCCCCACTCGTACCCCTCCCACTCCCGCCTATCCAGCTCCCTCTCCTGCCAAAAACCGAACAACCCCCAACACCGAGTATCATCCCCCCCACACCTCTCAAGCCAGAGGACGACCTCCTCCCACCCGCAGCAGGGGCAGGGGCAGACGATGTCCCAGCGAGCGACGTCGAGCTCAGCGGGGCCGAACGAGCTCCCAAAGCCGTACGAAAACCGCGCAAGCAGAAACTCGCCACTTCCCCCCCTCCGACCGAGCCACCCCCGCCCCCCCACTCCCGACCGTAAGGCTCAACATCACCCTCGGCGGGCCGGGGGCGTATATGATCAACGTGCTCGAGCTTGCGCGCGCTTCGGGACAGAGGAACCCGACGCCTCCCCCGGTTGTGCATTCTGATGAGAGCAGCTCGAGTGAGAGCGAGGATGACCACCCTCCTGGGGGGAAACTGCCTCTCCCTGAGTTGGGGAAGAAGGGAGTGAAGAGGAAGAGGAGGAGCAAGGACTACGATCTTGATGACCCGTTTATTGACGATTCGGAACTTATCATCGACCAGCCTAAGTATATGGGCATGACGAAACAAGCCGGGTTCTACGTGAGCAGCGGGAGCGTCGCGCTCAAGCAGTGTGTCCCCCCCTTCCCTCGTGTCTATGCGTGCTAAATGCAAATGCAAACAGCGACCCGACAAAAAAACGCAGCACGAAGCCTAAAGTCAACATCCTCGGCAGACCGGGCTCGCTCCCCCCTCGCGCGGTCTCCGCTGGCCCGGGCATTCCTCCTATAACGACGCCCTCTAAGGACCCGGCGATGCGTTCTCCAACGCAGGAGGAGGGGAAGGGGAAGAAGAGGGCACTCGAGAGTGCAAGTGTTATGGCGACGATACAAGAGGAAGGAGCGGCTAAGAAGCGGAAGACGCTTGTTGCTGTGGTTCGTCCTCTCTCCTCCCCTCCCCTCCGTGTTCCTTGCCTAGGGCATAGCTGACCGAATGCGATTGACAGGACCCCTTTTCCCCGGAATTGGATAGCATGCTAGAAGACCTACGGGAGGCGGTCGAGAAGGGTATGTCTGCCTACTGCTGTACCGGGCTGGGACGGGTTACTGATGGGCTTCCAGAGTCATTTGAGCAGAAAGGGAAGTTCCCACCGAACTTGAAGCCTATCCTTGAGCGCGTGTCCATCTTTGCACTCAAGAATGGGGAATATGGAGATAATTACTTTAACGTCATGCCTAAGATCTTCCCCTACAACCGGTATACGATGATGGTGCGCTCTCCCCCCTCTCGTGTCCAGCCAGGGCGGAAAACTGATATCCTACAGAAACTTATCAAGAAAATGATGTATGCCGACCATCAGAAGCTGCTTGCGGACAAGACGGAGGAACTCCTCCTCCTGCTCAAGAAGGAGGTGGACGCACAGCGGCCCCGCGCAGAGGCGGAATACGAGGCCGCGATGAAGGTGTATGAGCAGCACCAGGCGACTAAGGGCCCCGGCCCCGGCTCCGGCTCTGGCTCGGGAGGGAGTGCCCAGCCTGTGCCTACCCTCGAGGCGGATGCGATGCCCGTTGATGGAGCGGCGGACGAGGCCTCGGTCGAAGTACGCGAAAAGGAAGAGAAAGCACCTGTAAAACGTTATCGCTGGACGGAGAAGATGAAAGAAGTGCTCTGGCAGTTGGTGGAATTGAGTAATGCCAGTGCGCAGCTGACGAACGAGAAGGCGTGAGTCCGTCCGTGCGCGTGCTGGATGGGCGGTGCTGAGGTTTGGACATATAGGCAGTTTGATGGGAGTACGTCGAGCGTCTCTGAACAAGGCTTGAGGAAGGATTTGTATAAAAGGGTGAGTGAGGCTTCACCTTCAGAGGCTTCAGGCTTCAGAAGGTCCTGTAGATCTCGATCTGGAGCTAATCGCGCATCCCTAGATCGTACAGTGTTTCCCTGACGGCTGGATGCACAGCACGAACATCTCGCGGGAAGGTGAGTAATTCCCCGTTCCCCATCCCCCTCATTCCACATTCCAGTCTAGACTCTAATGACGCAATACCTAGTGAGCATGCTCAAGAAGAAGTACACAAAGGAGACGGAGAGGGACGACCTGGAAGAATGACGCGATTTTCCCTCAGAGTGATTGGCTCGCGTCTTGGGCGGTCCAGAGCCTTCTCACGTATTTTGGGCCGGCCGGCCTCTTGTTCCCCTAGGCCACGGGGACACCATTGCATCATTTTGTTTGTTTTTCTTTCCTTTTGCGACATCTTCCTCTCTTGTTGTTGTCCTGCACTAACCTGTGTCGATAAACTAATGAACCGCATTCTCCTCCCTTCCCTAGTCCTATCTTGGCCCCCTCCCCCTGCTCGGTCTCTCTCCCTTCGTCGGCGTACAGATCCCCGCCATCGGTCCGTCCATCCCCGCACTTCCCTTCCACCCTGGGTAATTCCTCGGAGATGTGCTCTGTTCTCCCAGCCTTCTTCCCGCGACCATGGGTATAGGGGACATCAATTGGTAATCAATATCCGGAATTTTTACTCCCAAGCCAACCGTCCTACACCACTTGACCTCGGCGCACGGCCGGCGACGGATGGCACGGACGGGCCAAGAGCAGGTGAAACAAGTCAAGCTGGCTGAACCGCTTTTCATTCGGGAACGTGCTAACGGCGATGGGACCGGAACAACGCGGGTCCGATTGGTACGGGCACCGCCGTCATCTCCCGGCCGATTCCGACCCAAATTGGACGGGTATAAGGGTCCACGCGAATAACGCGCCGTCACCGCGGTCTTTACCTCAAGGACCCTGTTCCCGTACTAACCTTCTTTGATATAAGTCGCCGCTCACTGCACTTGGACTACCTCACTCTGCGCTCTGTGGCTTGCTCACATCTGCTCTGCTGATCACTCTTCTATCCTCGGCTCCTACCCCCTTCTCTAGTCCCATCATCACCGGAGAACGATGTCTCTTCTTTTGCCTGCAAGAGGCGCTGCTGTTCGTCCTTTCGCCGCTCGACTCACCGTCGTTCACGTCCGATGCCTCTCGACGACTCAGTCAAGGTTCTTCACTCCGAACAAGGGAGTGAAAGGCCCCTCACCTACAGGACCCGGGAAGGTCGGCAAGGAGGAGACCTCTGTTGGAAGCGAAGGATTCCACTACAAGGGTATTTTACTCATGTTGCATTCAATTAGCATATATACTGATTATATATACAGATGACCCTATTCGCACACCGCGCGTAGCGGACGAGCTGAAACAGACTGGTGTCGGTCACGAACTCGGAGACTGGGTGCTCTTCCACCCCGTATACTCGCCCAAGGAGCTTCACTCTGTCGATGTCGTCAGGCACACGCCGCAGACTTTCAGCGACCGGTTCATCCGCGACCTCGTCTCCTTCACCCGGAAATCTTTTGATTGGATATCGGGCTATACGCAGAAGGAACTCACCCTGGAGGACGAGAAGCTTTCGGTTGAAGAGCTCAGGAAGAGAAGATGGATCCTTGATGAGAAGGCATGGCTGAACCGTATCTTGTTCCTTGAAAGTATTGCTGGTGTCCCTGGGATGGTCGCTGCTACAGTGAGTGTTGAATCTGACACGTTTACATGCATATAGATGCTGATATGCTTCACAGCTTCGCCATCTTCGCTCTCTCCGTCTCATGAAGCGTGACGGTGGCTGGATCCACACTCTGCTCGAAGAGGCCGAAAATGAGCGTATGCATCTCATGACCTTCATGGCTGTCAAGCAGCCTTCTTTGTTGTTCCGTACCCTCGTCCTAGGCGCTCAGGGTGTGTTCTACAACCTGTTCTTCCTTTCCTACCTCATCAGCCCCAAACTCTGCCACCGCTTCGTCGGCTGCCTGGAAGAGGAAGCCGTCATCACCTACACCCACGCCATCAAGGAGCTCGAAGCTGGCCGCCTCCCAGAATGGGACAACGTTCAAGCCCCCAAGATCGCCATCGATTACTGGCGCCTCAAGCCCAACGCAACGCTGCTCGATGTCATCTACGCAGTGCGCAGCGACGAGAGCACGCACAGGTTCGTCAACCACAGCTTTGCCAATCTGAGCATTAGCGATGGGAACCCCTTCGCTGTTGCCGAGCCCGACATGACCATCAAGGGCAAGCTCCCTGGGTAAGCAAGCTCCGTTCCGTTGCGAAAATTCATCTTGCTGATCCTCGCTTAGTTTCACCAGGAGCCAGTCCGAAAACTTTGTCGGTGAAGAAAAGGAACACGTTGCCGAGGCTGAGAAGCTTCTTGCCAAGCACGTGGAAGAGCGGACTCCCGCTTCCCATGTGCAAAACTAGACGACGCGCCCACCTCGGTGGTCAGTCTTCCAGAACGTGGACAATATAGGTCATCTCCGAAAGAGTGCTCTCAACAGTCTCTCTCGTCTGTGTAGATTCTGCTTTTATCGACGCTTCAACTGTGTGGGTTCAAAATCAGGTGTTACTACTGTTTCCTCGCTTTGCTTTTCTTACAATATTCTCATGTCTGGCGCAAGCCGCTTGCACCGACCCAGGTCACCTCTCAATGTATCTCTAGTCACACTGTTCTGCGTCTATACTATTTGCCCAGCAAACCTCCTCTCGCAGGAGTGGGATAATGCAAATCATCTGCTCTACTGGTTTCTACTTGCTTGACGGTCGTCTCGCAGTGCTGGTATTTGTGCCCCGATTATGAAAATCTGTTACATTTCTTGCTTCCCTTACATTCATCCCCTTCAAACATAACTATGATTCAAGCTTGACGATCAGCTCCGGATCTTCCTTGTATTCAGCCATGAAGCCGACGATGCCTCCCTCCAGGACCAAGCTCTGGCTCGTCGTAACACCTTCTTTGGCGAGGGCGTCCTTGTACCACCCGGCCGCACGTGTGCCACGAGACACAGCCTTGCAGCTTTGGCAATGGAATATGACCTTGGGGATATTCTTGAAGAGGGTAACGACAACCGGCAACGTGGGATAGAACGACTGGGCAGGAAGATTCAACGCGTCTCTGATGAAGCCGATCTAGCGAATATTCAAGCGCTGCTCATCTACTCCGAATAAAATCAATGTTACCTCAAAGTCGGTCCGACGAGTATCGATCACGATATAGTCAACACCGGCCTTCTTGGTCTTGATAAGTTCGGCAAGCTCTTTAGCGGTGATGGTGGGCGTATCGTAGGACGGCTCGGGGAAGAACTCGTACCACTCCTTGGGCTTGGTCTCCGTGTTCGACATGATCTGGATTGCGCTCTGGTGCTTGCGATGATCGACAGAGGTAAGCAGTAGGAGGTTGCATTTGCGTGACCTGGAAGGTATTTCGGAATCGGCCAGTGGAGGCGCGGGACGGAAAATCAAGTGACCTCCGCTTTCTATTGGTTACTATTTTTAGTAGGGTCGCTTCGCACACCATTTTCATCTTGATCTCATTAGAATACTACTCTACCACTACGAGGTGGTAAGGATGGCAAGGTTGTTGACTGACGAACAAGATTTGATGCAAAATATTGGAGGAAGATTTCAAGCTTCTAACACCGAACGGAACAAGCGGATTCAGGTTGTCTTATTCTTTCCATACTTTCTGCCAAAGCGCTCACGAGTTATTGTCATTGCATTGGGCTCATGCATATTACAAAGATTGTTGTACGGTATGGTTACTGTTCCAGGAACGCCGTCATCACAAATCAGACTGATCTGGTCACTGCGCCTCGTTCTTCAACTCCATCAGGACACGGGACACCGCGGCGACTCCGTCAACGACTTTGGCCCGCTCCGAGAATTTCACGTTAATCAACCATTTGGTTGTAAAGTCATCCGGCTGCCATCGCTGAAGCTCCATACCGAGACGATAATGCCGATCTTGGCCATATCCGAGGACAGCGAGGAGGAACGTCCGCATCGCCGTCGGGTCGAGTTCCGAAGGGGTAGAAGGTCGTGATACGCACGGCCAGGGGATGGACGCGAACGTCCATTCTGGTCGACGCGGTAGCGAAGGAAGAGTCGTCCACCGGTTCTGGTACGCTCCGATCGCCGTGTAGAGGCGTGCAAGCTCGGCCCCATCCAATTGCCCATAGAGCTCATACGGCCCGGGTCCCGCATCCTCCGCACTCCGATGCACGCCCTCATCGCTCTCGATCGACAGTGCGCCGTCACTCCCCGCCGTTTGCCTCGTATCCGTCCTCCCTAGCGCCTCTCGAGCTGCAGCCGAGCTCCGTCTCCGGCCACGTAGGCGCGCTAGGAATCCACGGTGAGCTGTGTCGTCGATTTCTGGTGCATCTTCATCCAGCTTATAGAGAAGGTGAGGGCTGGGCGGTTGGGGATGAAGGGGAACAACGGTAACATCGGGTGACAGCCGTTGCCCAGGGTATGGCACGTTGTGTCGTCCATCTTGCAGAGCGCGCCCGTCGAGAGTGAGCCGCTCGCCGAACGGACCGTAGCGGACTGCTTGCTGGGACGCGAGAACGGGCCCGTGATTCCCTCGGAATTCCATGGAACGGTATTTCTGGGAAGAAAGGTGATGAAAGGTCGAGGCGGGACGACGATTAGCGGTACTGAAGGAATAATCGATTGGTAAAAGAGGGGAAGAGAGGTAAAGACCTCTCAGCGCAAGTGAGATACTTATAGACGCTCTTTAGCTCCGACAGAAACTATGACAGTCGCCTGACCTCATCCGAATGGAAAGGTTCAGAAGCACCCCTTTCCACCTCCCAGGATCATAATTCCCCTTGTGCCCATGCCGGACTTTCGGCAGCGGCTGCGACCACCCGCTTGTGGTGTGATCATGCTCAATACGCGCTTAAGCACGGCGGGGTACCGACGAATCCTTGTCGTTATTAAGCACATCTCCGCCGAAAGAGCTACCCCGTACGAAGACCGACGTCGGTTATAATCTGGAATACCTCCACCCTGTCAGTAACTTGGTCGATTTAGAACAAGCCCAACGGTCAGCCATCGCCGGCGGCCGATTGTCCGAGGAATTTCTCACACAGAAATCAGCTTCTTGGACTGCTTTGCTGGCGCTTTACCCCGCTTTCTGCTCGCCAAGCGCTGAGAGCCACATGCCGGCAAGACATCTTCGTCGAGGAAGACCGACCCGGTTCAGGCACATATTGAGGGACTCCTTCCCATGACGGCTGACGATCCTGCTCCATTTCCCAGATTGGGTTTCTGGAATCCGCCCCCTAGGGAGGAAGAGAATGCCGCGACATTGGAGCGAAACCCGCGTTGCAGCAATTTTCGTCAGCCCACCCAAGTCAACAGGTTCTCCCGTTCATCCCACTCTTGGGCTGCGATATCCTATTCCTATGCAAAAAGTCTAGCAATTAGAGCCGCGAAGGTTACATAGCTCGCGTAATCCAGCCTGGCCCTTGTCCGTATCATCCCGCGGCATGGCCTCCCTGACTTTTACCCCGCAAGGCCTGCCTTGTCAGCAGATGACAAAACCCCGCGGCGCAACTCGCTGATCCAGTATACGCTGGCCCTACCGCTGATACACATCTCGCGTGTTCCGGGTGCATCTTTCCTAGCGAGGTCGTCGACGAGATCAAAACGCGGTATACGTATCTCAGGGGCAGACACCGGTGTTCAGCAAGCGGTACACTTCTTGCCTCAAGCGCCTGGGTTTCGGTTTGCGTTTTGTTCGTCTCGAGGCTTAAAGATAAGCCAGGAGAACGGATGACCTGGTTTGTCAGAACGCCGCGCGGTGGGGTGCAGGAGACGGTGCGTTTGCGTGTGCGTTTGCGTGTCTGTGTGCGTACGGGTGTCCTAACACACCACAACACTTCGCAAGACGCCTGCGAACCTCCTTCCCCAAACGGAACGGAATACAATCGATCTGCTCTCCCCTCTCCCCTGTGCGGATTTCTCGAAAAGGGACTTTGTGGCGGGGGCAGGAGGCAGACCGTCCGTACATCCGTGCCCCCATGCCCTAGCCCTGGCCCTGGTTCTGGTTCTGGACCTCGACTCTACCTGCCGACCGCAGCGCACTCCCCACGCCTCTTCCCAGGAACCCGTTCCGCCGGCCCGTGCGGACGCAGGAGGCTGCAGACGTGAGTGAGGTCAGGGGAGGGGAGGGAAGACGAGCGGGGAAACCTCTGAGGTGTGTTAGCTCGGAAAGGTATTGGGTGGACTGGGAGGGGGAACGTACCCGTCCACCCGTCCATCCGTCCACCACTTTTCTCTTCTCTCCAACTACCCCTTCCCCCTCCCCCCCCTCCCTCTAACTCCCGACTCCCAACCTCAGGCTTCTAACTCTGGGATGGGTGTTGGCTTGGAAAGGCATTGACTGGACTGGGAGGGGGAACGTACCCGTCCGTCCACCTGTCCACCAGTCCATTCGTCTACCCCCTTCTCTTCTGTCCAACTACCTTACCTGTCCCCTCCTCCTCTCTCTAACTCCCGACTTCCGACTCCCAACCTCAGGCTTCGCCCTTCCACTCCCCTCCTTCCCTCGACCCACAGCCCACACTCCAGGCTCTAGGCTCTAGGCTCTAAGCGACGCCGGGTTCCCAACCCAGGGCCCTTAACCTCAGGCACCTCGGCTTCTGGGGTGGACGATCGGATCGGACGCTGTTATCCTGTTATCTGGGAAGACCGGGTCGATCTCCGGCCCAACTGCCGATGTATGCGCGGGTGGTTGTACGACACACGGACGCGGAGGAGGGACACACGGAGGGAGGGAGAGGTCATCGTTACCTCATTCTGTGCTATCGTGCTGAGCGTCTCGCAACCGGGGGGAGACCTGGCGTTCGTGAGGGATGGATCGCGCGTAATGGGACGGGTACTGCAGAGGATGCTGTCACTAGTGCTGGTACTGTCGATGTCGATATCGATGTCGTTGTCGTTGTCATTGTTGGTGTCATTGTTAGTGTCTCACAACCCCCGCCTTGGACGAAGACCAATTGGATTCCGATTTAATCTCAATTCAAAGATCCTTTGCTAGTCCTTTGTCAGTTAGCTATTCCTTAGGGGCTCCGCACTGCTTGTCCACACTACAAGGGAATGGTCAGGCAAGTCGGGTCGACTCGGGACTGAAGGCGCACGACCGCACCAACAACCGCGTCCAAACGCGTGCAAAAACTAAAAAACGTAGACCCTTCAAACTAGTAAGAATACAACTATAGTGATACATTTTCTTTGCAAGAGCACTCCATAGTGCGTGCGTACTGCGTAGTTCGCGGGGGGACACAACCTGTTTACCTATGCTCTGCCGAGACTGGGACTGAGACTGGGACCGAGACTGGGACCAACACCGAGACTGACTGGGACCAAGACTGGGACTGGGTGTGAGGTTGAGGAACGAGAACCGTGCTGAGGGGGTGACGTTGACGTTAACGTTGGCTAATGCTGTTGCCGCCGCTGCTGCTGCCGCTGTCGATCAGGTCGACCACCGAGCTGCCTTCGAGTCCGGTCGTTGAAGATGCAAGATGCAGCTCGGGGCCGTCATCTCATTGCCAACCTCGAGCACCGCCCACCCCCACCCGCCCCGGCCCACCCTGCGCCGCCTTGCGCGCTCAAGGACTCCACACCCCCCTCCTATTCATCTCCTCCTGCACCTCTCCCAAAGCGTCCACCACCGCCCTGACCCCTTGCCTCACCTCACCCCTCTCCCCCTCGCTACACCTCCCCATCCACCTTCCCTCAAACTTGTCCGGATGCCACCTGAGCAACGCTTGCCTCACCCGTTCCTTCGCCCCCTGCGAAGCGGAGTGAGAGGGGGAGAGGATAAACCTCTGGATCGGTAGTGGTTTGAGGTCTTCCGGGCTAAGAGGAGCGGGGTAGCAGGGCCAGGGAAGGTCTGTAAACCCCAAACCGACCGTGCCTGGTGATCCAGGTGAAGCAGGGGAAAGGAGAGCCATCTCCGCCCACCTGGCCTCATACTCCTCCCAAGCGCTAGCTAAGGCCCTCTCCTCCGCTTCAGCCACCCGCCTCCGCCGCTCTTCCTCCACTTGCGCACGGGCACGTTCTTCCTCCCTCCGCTGCTGGAGGAGCGCGCGGGTACGAGCGTGTTCCTGCGCATGAGGGTGCGCGGAGCCGGAGGCCATCGCCCGTGCCCAGTCTAGCGCTTGCCTGTCTTCCCGCACGTCGAAGAGGAAGGGAGGGACTCCGAGTGCGTGGGCGGAGCGAGAGTCTTCTATCGCTCGGGTTTGATTGGCGACTAGGGCTGCTTGGGCTGTGAGCCTGCGTGCGAAGGAACCCATTTGCGCGGCGTGGGCTTCGAGTGCTGCTTGGGAATGGGAATGGGAATGGGGGTGTTGGTGGGGGTGGGGGGAGGAGGAAGGGAAAGGGTAGATGGCGTGCGTCATGCGTGATTCTAGTGGTGGTGAGAGGGGGAGGGAGAGAGGAGGGAGGGACGTACGTGTGTAGTCGCACTTGGCGATCATAGACTTAGCATGCTCGTGGGTGATATACCCGGATAGAAGGCGGGAGTAGGGTAGCGATAGGCAGTGAACGTTGACTTGTTGGAGATGTTGATGGTGTGCGGTGCGAAGGGATGTAAAGGGGATGCACAGAGTAGTGTTGTTGTTATGAGTGAATGATGCGTCACTTGTGCCTTGAGGCCACGTTCACCGGCAGAAGAAGGATCGGGGGATAAAAAGGTATACGCCAGAGAAGCGGAACAGAGGAACAGAAACAACGATACCGCCGGGGAGGATACGCCTTCTTTCCTCTTTAGGACAGAGCACGATTCGCGGATGTTCGACTCTTCAGACTGATCCTCTTTCTGTCAGAAGGGGAGGATAGAGAGGAAGAAGGGAGAAGACAAACGCAACCCGACATCGCCTATTTTCACCATGGGTCGACCGTTAGCCTCTCCCCTCAGGGCACATGAACAGGTGAACCCGAACACGGACCCGGACCTGTCCACCCTGCACGCCCTCTCCCTCTACCAGGTCTCTGGACCCCAGACGCCGCCAATAACATTTCTATGGAAAGCCGATAGTGCGAGGTTCGATTTCACGGGCATTTGCCTCCTTTTTCGCGCGCCACGCATCGGACCCCAATTTGTAGGAAAAAATTGGGATGATAATTATGTAAGAGCACCTAACCCGAAGTAACCCTAACCTGAATAGTTCACGAACCTTAACCTGAAAATGATATAACCTTATATAATAAAAAAACATTAGTAATAGTAATAGTAATAGTAATTGTAATAGTAATAGTAATTGTAATAGTAATAGTAATAGTAATAGTAATAGTAATAGTAATAATAATAGTAATAGTAATAGTAATAGTAATAGTAATAATCATAGTAATAATCATAGTGATAGTGATAGTGATAGTAATAGTCATAGTCATAGTCATAGTCATAGTCATAGTCATAATCATAGTAATAGTAATAGTAATAGTCATACTCAATACTACTTCAGTCTTGTAATAATGTCAGTATTACTGTACCCACATGATCATATGTGATTTGCTTCTGACTTAGGGTCTGGAGCAGAAGCAAACAAACATGGTTCCATTAGGGTATTGGCCTGCAGCAGGCCAATTCATGCCACTTTACTTGCACCAGTCTGTTACCTATTACAATCTCCACTTTTACTTTGAAAGCACTGGGCTGTTACCAGTTACAAAAGTATATGTTCATGCAGGTACAGTATTGTTAGGGAATGTGCAATTCTTAGCACACAAATAGATGTGAATTGCCTCACAGATCACCCAATACTATGGATGGATGCTGATCCAACCCAAGAGGTGTCTGAATATCCATGTGTCAGGGTTCACCCAGTTTTGGTGCAAATTTGATACAATTGACACCAAAAGGCTTACTTTGGCCTCAGTATAGCCCAAATCCACAAACCCTGAAGCAAAACCACTTGACTTCTTCGAAGCACCACCCTAAACAATGGTAAACTGTACAGTCCCACAGCTACTCTTTTGATTCCATTATACTTCCATTTTTCTTACATGTATATATACCAGCTCTAGTAGCCTTGTGCCCCTTAGAGCTGATCTCTCAGGAATTCCACTGTCAGATAGTGACAAACCTAGATCAAACTCTCACCAAACCTCCTCAACTCTCCAATTGGTGTTTGAACCTTTGACCCCCTCAGACTGTTCATGACTCCACTGCACCTCTCTTGTGACTAAAGGCATTTTGGGCTGATTCAATACATTGGCCCTACTGTTGACCACAATTTGAGCTCTCCTTGCTGCTTCTTGCTTTTATCAGGCTCCTGATTTGAGGATACTTTTGATATCTGGCAGTGTGCCTGTTAGGGCAACACAGGCTGACTAAGTCTGCTCACCTAAGAGTGCCAAGAGTCTAAGCAGGCAACAAGGAAGTGGAGTAGACCTGATGACTAAGACCTATCTACAGTATAGGTACCTGTGGATGATCCTAAGAGACCAAGTCTGAAGAGACAGTCCCAGGCAGAGTAGGCCTTATATTTATACCTCTGTGGTGGAACCTGCTAGAACATCTTGCTTACTCAGCCTAGTCAGGTGATCAGGTCATATGACCAAGGATGAGGTCATATGAGGTCATGCACAGCCATGCACAGCAGGTCACCTGACCATCC
>NW_024467209.1:105781-111327 GCF_000292625.1 Dacryopinax primogenitus | reverse complement strand
CAGCACATGCCAAGGTATACCAGCTACTTCCATGTCATAAAGGCTTAGTCATGTCTCTTGACCAAGCAATGAGCTGGTGCCCTGACAGCAACCATACCAGGGTGCACTCCTATCTCAACCACCTTCCTGTGGTATCACATGCAATCTCATGTCAGGGACTACTTATCAGGATTGCTCAGGAACTTGGAGAAGTCACGATATCAGGGTTTGGCAATATTGAAGACTGAGAAGGCATTGAGAAGCAAGTTCTCACAATATTGGCTCATTGGTAATATTGAGATGGTATCACCATATTGGCATGAAGTCCACACAGGTCTGCCCTGAGGTAACCTCTCCTGTACAGATTATCAGCCACAATCTCAAATTACTTCCAACCCTTTCATAGATAGAGTTGCCCATTATCATGATGTACTCCTTAGATTTGATCTCTCAGGAATTCCACTGTCTAGTTGATATTCTGGTCTTATGACCAATCTCCCTTGAGAAGCTGAGTGTGCTTCAATAGTGTGACCCTCTCTTTGATATCGACATCAAGAGAGCATCCTCCACTCACAATTGCCTCGATTTACTTGTTGTACCCCTCTGAGCAGCCAATTGCTCGACCAATATGCCAAGTCCTCCTCTTGGACAACTTGAACTCTGGTTGATAGCGATATCTCAGGACACTATTGGACCTTTGGCCCAGCCAAACATCTGATTCCCCTCAATATGGACAGGCCCCTCAGTATTGCATTCTTGCTCACTATGTACTGCCTTTCTTGATGCTCAGAACTCCACTATATATGCACAATAGGACAAAGCCTAGTCAGCATTCCCTGTCAGTTGGTGTCAACCCCCACTGATATCCATGACTCTGCAAACTGATGCTCTGAGAGTCATGATGATATTGGCAGCTGTCTCTCAACACCTCATGATATCTTGATTCAAGAGTCTCACACCCCTCTTCACTTCACAAAACCCCTTCTTGATGGCAAGTCAACAGCTTGCAGATTCAGTCTATGGCCAGTGGTCATATCGATGGATTACTGATGCCCTCAATTCTGTCTCAATCCTACTCCCCTTTCCTGTCATGGCCGAGGACTCTATGATATTGTTCAAGAACACATGAGACACTCGATAGCATGCAAGATGCTTAGTGCTCCTGGATATTGACATGGTTTGATGATATTGACCATCCCCTCACTATTCCCCTTCACTACACCTGGTGTCATGATAACCTGAACTGAGCTCTGGTATACTCAATATTGGGTTGTTTAGGCATCAGGGCTACACCAAGATTGGAGCTTTGCCCTTGATACAAGATCTCAAGCTTGCTAGATGGTGTGCCCTGACAAGTGGGATGCAAGATGACACTTGTAGGAGTCTCCACAATTTATTGAAAAGGTTTGGGAGGCCTAGGGGTGTTGCTAGGACATCTATCTGACACTTGTAGGAGTCCCCAGAATTTACTTGGACCCCTGGGTGTCTGGTGAACAACTACAAGGTATATAAACAGTAGTACAGTGACACCATATCCCTCAGATTTGATCTCTGAGGAAACTCCTTAGTCTACAAGCAGTTTCTAAGTCATCTCATCATCTTGGACCCCCTTCTACACATGCCTGAACACCCTGCTCTCATAAACTTGCCTTGACTCCAGAACTCTTGCTACACTTTCTGTGAGGGTGACACAGTCTAGGCACTAGTGATGACTGTATGAACAAACAGGTGAGACCTCGAGCACTAATCCAACCCAAGAGGTGTCCAAAATATCAGGTGTCCAAATATGTGGGTCCAATGGGTGGTGTGTGAGAACTTGCTGGGGAAAGAGGGGGAGAGAGGAAAGTCAGTAGAAATGTGGGAGTCAGCCAAATGCTGAGCTATCAATAGTTGGTACATAGAAATTGGAGCTCAGTGTCCATCCAGTCAATCATGATAAGTCAAGTAGCATGTGTCAAGTCAAGTCTGCCTATCCAGTAAGGGATAATTGGATCCATATAACACTAATGGAAAAGGGGCAGGATAAGCTAGATACAGGAGTTTCTGGAAACTACTTATACTAGCTACTCTAGGCTGTGCTGAATACTATCCTGCTGTCTAGATACCTCACCAAG
The DNA here is from genome assembly GCF_000292625.1 of Dacryopinax primogenitus. Taxonomy (NCBI): domain Eukaryota; kingdom Fungi; phylum Basidiomycota; class Dacrymycetes; order Dacrymycetales; family Dacrymycetaceae; genus Dacryopinax; species Dacryopinax primogenitus. Next base: position 109,234 of record NW_024467209.1, on the reverse strand, counting down.
GCAGGCATTGGCATGCCAAATATCCATGTGGGTCAATCCTGTTGCAGGGGAAACCAGTAGTTGTCATGCCAAATATCCGGAGGGCTGAGGCTCATTGCTGGGGTGCATTGTCCATGTTGCAAGGGTCCATAGTGCTGCATAACAGTCTCTAAGGGCCCAAAAATAACCATGGGAATACCAGCCTGACACACCCCACTGGAGGTGGGGTTGTTCAGCACAACAGTCTCCAAGGGTCCAAATAACCATGGGAATACTGGCCTGACACACCCCACCGGAGGTGGGGTTGTTCTTTGGTGCAAGTAAAGTGGCATGAATTGGTCTGCTGCAGGCCAATACCCTAATGGAACCATGTTTGTTTGCTTCTGCTCCAGACCCTAAGTCAGAAGCAAATCACATATGATCATGTGGGTACAGTAATACTGACATTATTACAAGACTGAAGTAGTATTGAGTATGACTATTACTATTACTATTACTATGATTATGACTATGACTATGACTATGACTATGACTATTACTATCACTATCACTATCACTATGATTATTACTATGATTATTACTATTACTATTACTATTACTATTACTATTATTATTACTATTACTATTACTATTACTATTACTATTACTATTACAATTACTATTACTATTACTATTACTAATGTTTTTTTATTATATAAGGTTATATCATTTTCAGGTTAAGGTTCGTGAACTATTCAGGTTAGGGTTACTTCGGGTTAGGTACTCTTACATAACTTTACATAATTATCATCCCTATTTTTTACTACAAACTGGGGTCCGACACAAGGCTGTGTGAAAACGGAGGCAATGCCCGAAAAAACGAGCCTCGCACTATCGGCTTTCCATAGATTTCGGCTAGCCACCGCCGTCCCTTGCTTCCACTTATGGCAAAATGGTAATTATAACCATCTGACATCACCAGCTTACGGGGTCCGAGTCCTAGATTTCCCAGGCATATCATGTAATGACTCGATAACAAGTAATTCAGTAATCCAATCCTCCCCAATCCTGCATCCTGGAATGCTCAACGGCCAAGTTTAACCCTAGGCCTCCCTAAGACCCATTCCTCCGGGTCGTCCTGCTCAGGTTCGTGCGCAGGACAAAAACTCCAGTACTCGTACCGTACCGACTTTATACGAGCTAAGCGACAGGTCCCGCCCCCGCCCCCGCGCCCTAGGCCTCTGCAAGCGAGAGCCTGAGCCTTAGCGACAACAACGTTTACGTTTACGTTAACGCATCGTGATACGCATACGTATACGTTGCCTAATGGATAATATTATTCATTGCAATCAATAGTTTGAAGAACGTTCGATTTTGTCATACGCGTGCGTATCGTAGGCGTAGACGACGTCCCCCTCCTGTTCCAACGGGAACCTAACCCGTATGTTTCACCGAAGAACTGCCCATCCTCCCCCCACCTATAGCTGTATTATCATGATAACCTTACACCCTGCGCCCTATCCTATGCCCTATGCTACGCCCTATGTCTCACCAGGCCGGAATCCCACCTCCCTCCAGCATACCAGATCTCTAGCAGGTCCCATCTCGTCACTTGTCAAATTGTCGTATTCGCACGAAACCTGTTGCAACCCTGCGCCATCTGCGCCGTCTGCGGGAGCGTATCAGACTTCGGGCAGTGCACTCGTACTTGGCCCCCGTGTGCCGCAGCAGCGGCAGCTGCTGCTGCGCATGCAGTTTGACCTCGAGTTAGAGTTGGCGTAAAATTGTTGAAGGAGTTGGAGGAAGTTGGGGTTGGGGTTGGGGTTGGATCATTCCCCTTCCCAACCCGAAGTCAACCCCCGGATGTACTGTCAGTGTCAAGTCGCCAAGCGCATCGCATCGTGATCGTCCAAACACGCCGCACTCCGCACACACGTACACATATATCGCCCGCACCTATTTTTTCCTCTTGTGGCAAACTGGTGGTGTGAACGTCCCGGAAAAATCGTACGTTTTTTGAATCCCCCGTACATACAGTACGTCCGTCTCCCAGCGAGCAGGGTTCAGGCCGGGTCCTCCAGGGTTTCAAGACCCAGACTGAATAAGATCTAGGTCTGTGGCTCCCCCTGCATGCGGAATTAGCGGCGTCAATCAAGCCTGAACCTGGACGTTAGTGCCGGCAGTACCAGTACCAGTACCAGTACCAGTAGTCCAAGCTCGGCCCATCTCCGAGCTTGATCTGCGCAGATAGATATCCCAGAGGCTTCCATTCCTGATCTACTGGCACGGCGATATCGTATCATCAGCCTTAGGCCTCATCAAGCTTCAGCCCTACTCTTCATCACCGCTGCCGCTGCTGCTGACGCGTCATCAGCCCAGGCCTGTCCGATCCTAAGGTTCAGGTTCCCGGTGTTCTTCGATCCTCTTGCGCCCGCAGACCACGGAGACGTACCCAACGACGATCGCGACGCGTAAATGAAAGAACAAAACTCGCCCGATCTCTTCCACGCAGTAACCAGTACTTCCGGCATCAGCGGGCAAAGGAAACATCCAGTGCTCGGCTATCTTTCTGCGTGCTTGTGCGTGCGTGCGTTCCAGGGATCGAAGCGTGTGTTACTTCGCAACCGAATAAGACTGCTGGGTTCTCCCTGCTCTACTCCGCTCTGCGCTGCACTGTACAGTACTAGTACTTATTGCCAGCCAGCATTGCATACGCATATGCTTCGCTGCGCAATCCTCCGACCCACTCAAGATGGCACGACACCGCACGACTCTCGAGTGCGTCAGTTTTCTCCAGAATCCGTCCCTAGTGCCGGCGCCGGGTTCGCAGGTTGACTCGCAGAGTTTCCTAACAGACGCCGGCGGAAATGCCTATGCCTTAGGATCTGTAACACATCTGATGCACCGCTACTCTTCACCTCGAACAATATCCGCTAGCGCAAATACATGTCCTGTTTCCCTTTCCCGGACACTTCCGCCTGGATCTGCGTTTCGCATGTTCCCGCAGTGTGTCTGATACAGTACGATCTCCCGAGACCGGCAGTACACGGCTGTGATGTGTTCTGTTTCGGCCGTGTGAGATAGCACGTATATCTCGGAATTGGCTGCTTCGGGTAGTAAAGGAGAGTTGTTATTTTTACCTTAGATGGTATTTATCGAGGCATCCTTCACCCGATGGTTCAGTATGACCTGAAATAAGTGAACCTGGTATTTGTCATTTGATTTGTAGTTTATTTCTTGCATACATATGCATGATCTTCTCCACAGACTGGTTCAGTGGTACAAGACCAAATCTTGGCATGCGGGGGTAGGACATGCCGCACAAGTTCACGCGTCTTGTTTCTGAGGTCGACTCGCACGTCCATCCCCCCCGGTGTACTGTATCCCATCGCATTTACGAGTAACATGGCTACAAGATGGGCACTCAACTCCCTACGATACTTCGTTCCATCTCCCCCACCCAGAGGGAAGCTTCTCTACTACACCAAACGCACA
>NW_024467209.1:65796-105472 GCF_000292625.1 Dacryopinax primogenitus | reverse complement strand
ACCTTAGATGGTATTTATCGAGGCATCCTTCACCCGATGGTTCAGTATGACCTGAAATAAGTGAACCTGGTATTTGTCATTTGATTTGTAGTTTATTTCTTGCATACATATGCATGATCTTCTCCACAGACTGGTTCAGTGGTACAAGACCAAATCTTGGCATGCGGGGGTAGGACATGCCGCACAAGTTCACGCGTCTTGTTTCTGAGGTCGACTCGCACGTCCATCCCCCCCGGTGTACTGTATCCCATCGCATTTACGAGTAACATGGCTACAAGATGGGCACTCAACTCCCTACGATACTTCGTTCCATCTCCCCCACCCAGAGGGAAGCTTCTCTACTACACCAAACGCACACTCCAGCTCTGCGGGTTAGTATGGTGCATCGAGCACTGGTTCTTCGACCTTCGTCTTGTATGCCCCATCCCTGAGCACCCCATCAGCATCTAACGATACCCAGTGCGTAGGAGCGTCCATGCTCCCTACAATGCGTTGCGAGCCCACTCTCGCCCTAGCGCTCATGTACCCTTCCCTCCTCCGCCCCCCATCGCTCAAACTAGGGGATCTCGTCGTCGCTCGTTCTCCCACTCATCCGCGAAAAGAAGTCTGCAAGCGCGTGATCGGCTTGCCGGGGGATACGGTGTGCGTGGACCCGATCGGTGCTGTGCGCGGGCATGGCGGGTGGGAGGACGCAAAGGGTGGGAAGGAACATGTTGTTGTTCCAAGGGGTCATGTCTGGTTAGCGGGGGATAACATGAGCGCCAGTGTTGACAGCAGGATGTTTGGACCTGTGAGTCTGGGACTGGTGAGGGGGAAGATTGTTTTTCGAGTAAGTGCATGTTGGAGTCGAGGTATGCTGCTGATTCTGGTGTGTAGATCTGGCCTAACTGGGGCCCGCTGGGCAATACCTTCCATGAGCTGGACATCGACCCGGACGTTTGACACCACATGTCTCCACTACAACAGCTTATGAGCAAGTACATGCTCAACGCTGCGACGGCAGGACAGTTAGATACTACTCCGTACGTGCAAGTCCGTCGCAGATGCTGCTTTCCTCGCCTCGCTGTGTCCTGCTGCTTTGACGACCAACTCCGTATGCGTGGACCCAATCAAGCTTCCTCAAGCAGCCTACTGACAAAACCAGAAGTACCAACAACATATCTATCTCTACCAATTCCGTGCCTAATCGTCCTGCTTGCTGTGTTTCGTCAGAATGGAGCGAATCACCCGTGGAACGTGAACGGTGACCACCACAAATAAGGCCAGGTGTAACAGAGATCTGGTATTTGCTTCGTCGGCTGGATTCCGCCTTCTTTTCTCACCAGTGCAAGGTAGATTGATTTTTACTCGCCGTAAAAGGGTGCAGAGATGGTCTCAACCTCTTGCTGCCGATCCCCTGGCTCCCGAGCTTCCTATCTACGCGGCATCCGAAGTCGTCGATCCTCTCCAGAAACACCCACTGCACAACCATTCCGCGGGATTCCGGGCACAACAGAACCGGCAAGCAAACGGCCGCAAGGCCCGGTGGACCGATGAGCCGATAACCAGGCAGAGCAAGTCCAAAAGTGGCATCCTCGTGTCCGTTTTCGAACATGCTTGTATATCCTGCATCCCATCGGGGTACACGAGCTGCGCCTTGGCACGGGAAGAGCAACCTTCCTGCTCCCTCCTGCCTTCTCTGGTGCGGCTAGAATCTAGGAAGAGCGAAGCTCGAACGTGCCGCCGGCATCTTATCACGGCCTTCGGCCGGAAGGCACCACCGGTCGGGTGTTCGCCTTTTCCAAGATCCGGCACGGCCCCTGTGAAGGAGGTGCGACTTGGACAGGTCGGGTCCTTTCGCGCATTTACAGATGTGGGTGCTCTGTAAAGCTCCGCTGTGTACTTCAAATAACTTGGTTTTCCTCCTCTGAACGAACGTAGTTATCAGTCTAGTGTCATGCACACCAGCCCTGCCACCTCGGACCAGTAACAATCGGAAGACGCTGTTCCCCGTGATCCGCATTCTGGTGACAACGAGCTGCCCTCCGAACCCCTAGTTGCGTCTTAATTGAGCGACTGCGGATATTTTGCAGTTATTTGGATGTACAGGCGGCTTTTCGGGCGTTTGTTTCTCTGCTCTGGATGTCTTTGTTCCAGATGAGGCGCGTTTTCGCTGAGTGCAACTGCATGACTTTGATGAGTCTACCTGCACCTCATGTGGTAATCTCTTATCTATACAAAATAATTTGCCTAGTCGTTATCGAAGGGAATTCGGATGCATTTGGTTGCAGGTGCTATCCTCTCTACCGGTATTCCGGAACAGCGAATCAACAAACAAGATGGCAGACCGAGGCTGATCGTGACGTTTGAACAGCACAACGATTCTGTGTTGTCTTCGCATCGTGATGTCAAAACGGGGAGCCTATTACCCTGGCAAGGGGGAATTGGGAGATGTTCCCGGTGCCATCACCTCTCCGTGCTTCTTTTCCTGCTTTGGGACTCTGTATTGCAGAACAGCGAATGACCGACCGAGCTGCCAGACCGAGGCGGATGATCGTGGCGTATGAACAGCATAACAATGGACAGCTGTCTTCGCAACGTGATTGTCATAAACAGGGAGCCACCAACCTGGATGCCGCTTTCCTCTTTGGTGATTATGTATCAAAAACCCCTGATTCTTGTTTTTAGCTCTCATTGCGTCATTGTTCGCAAATATGTGCACACGCTGTGAACGTTTTCAATATAATATTACTCTGAGCAGGACATTTAAGAACGATTACATCGAACGATAAGTCGGATCATCAAACGTTCCCTCGGCCTCAGTGAAAACACCGTATCATATCACTTCCGAGAATCTATAACAGACTGTTGTTTGTTGTCCTTGTGTTATACCCGGGGCCCTGACCGAAAATCACTTCTTGAGCGCCAAACAATCAAGAGAAATATGACGACAGTCGTTCTCGCCTGCGCTGGCGGACGAGGGATGGATCGGTCGCCTTCTCGCAGTGTCTGAAGGGCCATCCCTTGCGAAGTCTTGAGAGCAGCGCCAGTCAGGTTCCCAGGGTAGAATAAATGCAAGTTTGTCATTCAGAGTCGTATCCTATAGGCATACATAGCAAGGTTGCTCCGAAGAATATAAATTGTGTACAACAGGGGAATACCTTTGAATGCGTACAATCACATCACAAATCGATCCAAGTCATCCCTCATCCCTCAACCCCTGTTGCCCGTTGGGTATCGCGTAGTGCAACTTACGCACCCCCGGCGAGCTCCACGATAAGTCGACACGCGCATTCAAGGAACAAGAAAGGACTGCTGACATCACCAGAGACTTTGCGCAAGTCGTTGGGACTCGCGTCGCCGGGCAGACCATTGCTGTTAGGTGATTCGGCGCTGGGAGGTGGGGCAGGAACAAACGTCTCAGGATCGTCTTGCGGTGCACGATAGTAACCCACATTGCGGAAGTCAACTAAGTAGTTGGACTGATCTACTTGATAGAGCTGTAGGTCCATGCGCACCTGCAAACCCGGTTAGGTCGTGTGCATGAAAGCAATTCAATACATGACATACCACCACATCCTTCATTCTCCATCGGGTTTCCACGAAGTACAAGTCCACATCACGCTCTTTCCGTTTTTCCTTTGATTTATCTTTCGCGTCCTTGTCATCGCTATACTCTCGTCGGCTCTTCCACTGCATCCCAAGCGCCTGAAGGGTACCATAGATCTCAAGCATGACTTCTCCGGGTGGACTACGCGAACGGATTCCGAAGTGCCATTTTGGCTTCTGGTTCTTCTTCATTGGCACCGCGCCAACGCCATTCGAAGATCCATTGTTGAAGACAGATTGGGCAACCTTCTGGGCGGCATTGACCGAGTTGAGCTCGATCGAAATCTCGGGCTGTATCCCATTCCCCCCCTCCGGAGCAATAGGCATAGAAGATTCGAGGACCGAAAAATTGTGATCAGCTTCCTCATCGTTCCAATCATCAAATTCATCGTCGTCCTCGTCCTCATCATCCGATGGCGGATTGTCCTGTCTACGGGAGGGGGTCAAAATATGAGCCCATTCCATAGGAGTGTCGTCGTCCTCTTCCAGTTCGTACGCTATTTAACGATCGATTAGTTGTGGGGCTAAGCAGCGGTGAAAGCAACACGTACGCTGATTCATCCTACGTTTATCCCTATCTAACATGTATGCGACCTTTATTCCATTATCCTGGTCCATCTTGAGCGCATTCCATATATCCTTCTTCCTCACTTTGAGCTTCTCCGCTAGATTGTCCACAATCTCCTCATCTACCACACCAAGGCCGCGGATTTTTCCTTTGTTGCTGGAGACGAGGGACGATAGAGTGCCGACGACGGGGCTTTGGGGCTTTAGGTATTCGGGCAGATCAACATTGAACCATGGGAGGGCGCGAATCTGCGGGATGGTGATGCGCTTCATACTGTCCACCACTAGCATCGACTGCAACAGCTGACGTGTCTGTGGGTCCAAGTGAGCAGGCAGGTGGTACAGACCTCCTACAACGGAATCAGTTCTCCGAACAAGCCCAATGAAAAAGCAAGTCTACCGTTAATCTTCTTGAAGAGCGTGGGGATATAGTCGTCGTCGAACGGCAGGCGACCACACAGCATGACATAGAGAATGACCCCACAGCTCCAGACATCAATTTCTGGACCCGCATACAGCTTTCCACTGATGACCTCTGGCGCAGCGTAGTTGGGGCTCCCGCAGCTGGTCTTCAGAAATTCTCCATCATTGACTGCATTTGAGAGGCCAAAGTCGCCAATTTTGATGTTCAGCCCGCTGTCGAGAAGCAAGTTCTCTGGTTTCAGGTCACGATGCACGATCTTATGCTTATGACAGTATTCGATGGCACAGATGAGTTGCTGAAAGAACCTTCGTGCGGCATTTAGCGGGAGTGGACCGTGTGCGACGATATAGTTGAACAGCTCATCAGCCGCGTACTACAAGGGTGTAAGTGGCGGGCGCTCCCATCACATTAAGCCATCCAACGCACCTCGATGACCATGATGATATCAGTAGGCGTCGTGATAACTTCATACCTGTGAAATTGTGTTAGTAGCTCCCATTGGACAAAGAATTTAGCGCATACAGCTTGATGATATGCGGGTGTCTGAGCATACGCAAGTAGTCAATCTCACGCTTTACTCTTCCTCCCATCTCCATCTGTGCAATCATCTGGCGATTTATTATCTTCATCGCAACCTTTTGACCGGTCACAGTATGGACGGCGACTGTGAATATCATGTGAGCACTTCACCATGGCTTTAACAGAAGTATAATCACGCACGTTTGACCTTGCCAAACGAGCCCTCTCCAATGTTCTCGAGTACTTTGTACTGACCAATGATGGGTGTGGCATCGTCCTTGACATTATAACTCGATGAGCTGGCGAGTGTCTGCTGATGTTGGGTGGGTGCGGTCATAGCTATGATTTCATAGGGTATTGACGTTGAAATGTGAGGGCAAGGAGAGGATGAGAAATGAGGGGCAACTCAGTGGACAACGAACACTCAGCTGTTGCGGGTGCTTGTGATTCTGGGGTACTCGTCAGACTCCGGTGGCGAATTTGCCTCCGGTCGCTCCGTCATCGCGGACAAGGACAAGCAAAGAAATCTCAGACATTGCCAAATAAGGAAATTTTCAGAACAGCGTTCCACTTTAATCCGGTGGGCGACAAGAGATACAAACATTTTCAAAATTAGGAATTAGGGGTAAGCTAGTTATTAATGATGAATGAGAGACCGATCTCATGGTCTGTGATAAGATGGGAGAAATCCCGTGATTGATTTCTTTCGCCTTTGGGTGGCGCGATATCCACCTTTGACGCGTCGCGCGCCCAACATCTGGTCCAGTCACCCCTCGCTTGTCTCCACCACTGTCTTTAATCTCTCGGCCTATGGGCATTCCGGGGCTTTGGGATGTATGTCCCTGTTCATTTGCCAAATAGTGTCGTCTGTTGAGCGCTCTTAGATATTACGACCTGCCGGAAAATCCCGATCTCTTACTCACCTTACTGTTGTGGATGGCTTTCTGCGCAATTCGTCAGGCAAACGCGCTTACCGCATCGGAATAGATGCGAGGTATGATATATCTCGCGTTGGTAATTCCGGAACCTTTGGCTTATTGTGAGATTAGCATTTGGTTTTTCCATGCGAACGGCGGACAAGGCGGTGAGAACCCCGAGCTCCGAACATTGTATTTCCGTTGCTGTCGACTCTTATCTCTTCCGATCCTTCCGTTGTTTGTATTCGATGGAGCCCTGAGACCTTCTCAAAAGCGGGGAAAGCATATTGGAAAGAATCAGCATTGGCTTGTCAGTGGGATGAGGGAGATCATCGACGCGTTCGGCTTCGAATGGTGGACTGTCAGTCATGCTTGCCAGTCTTTGAAGGTGGAAATAATCTGACAAGACTTAGGCGCCTGGAGAGGCCGAAGCCGAGCTGGCGTATTTCAATGACATCGGTGTTATTGATGCGATTCTTTCCGATGACGTGGACAACTTTTTGTTCGGAGCAAAGGTTGTCATCCGGAAGTGCGTTCGATCACTCTTAAGTTCTTGATTATTCCCTGATCTCAGAACTTCCAGCCCTTCAGCAACATTAACAGGAACTCAAACACACGTCCGAAAGACAGGTCAGGAAGAAAAGGACGATGGACAACATGTTGTTATCTACCGAGCGGCTGATATCGAGTCCCATCCGGATGTCGGTCTACGACGAGGTGGTCTCATCCTTATTGGCCTTATGAGCGGCGGAGATTATAATACTACAGGGCTCATGGGCATAGGGACCAGCATTGCTCATGCGTTAGCGAAATGCGGCTACGGTGATCAGCTCGTGGACCACCTTGAACAACTCAAGGACAACAAATCTCACATCCCGATTGCGCTAGAGGCATGGCGTGAAGCAGTTCGACGAGATCTCCGAGGACCTTCGCGTGTCACAGAACTGTTAAAGAGGAGATTTCCCGCAAAAGCAAAAGCGATCACAGACGATTTCCCCGTCATCCAAGACGTTTGCTCCTATGCCGCACCAGTAACCAGCTTCACTCTGAACCGAGATATTACAATGATTCAGTGGACGAAGAAACCGAACCTCGGGAAGATTGCAGGTTTATGTGAGAGGCATTTCGAATGGGGTGTAAGAGAAGTTATCATCAAGCGCTTTCGAACCACTGTTTGGCAAGGTGCAGTGCTTCGGGCTCTCATCGGGGCTGTCCTCAAGCAAGATGAGAAATCGACTCCGACGTCTACGCCCAGAAAGCGGCCCTCGCCCAATGTGCCCGTCACACCTAGCACCCGACTAGCCGATGCGTTCCGTCAATTACATGCAACATCCCCTAGTCGGCCGACTCAACCTGGCCAAGCGAGTACTCAGGAAGCTTTGGTATCCAATGTGTCACACGGGGGGAAGGCGAGCGAGACCATCGCCAACATTGATGTATCCAAACTCATACTGCGCATACACTCCAGTCGGACTCACCCATCCACCGATGACATGCTGGAGTATCGGCTTGAAATCGATCCAGGCCAACTAGTGACCCAAGCCCACACAGGGATTCAAGATACTCGACTCGGCCCAGATGCTATTTTGGACCCCAATTTCGAAGATCTTGACTCGGACGAGGAAGGAGCTCAGAAGGCAAAGAAGCCTCCCCCAGACCCTCTGAGCACACTTCGGATATGGACACCTGCCGTTATCGTGAAGATGGCGTGCCCTGAGCTGGTTGAAGAGTTCGAAGCCTTGCAGGAAGCCAAAGCAGCAAAGAAAGCGACGAAGGCTCCCAAAAAGCGAGCAGCAACTGCCCCGAGCCGGACTACGGCCTCAATCACCGACTGGGCTCTACCTGTGTGCCCGAAGGAGAGTAGTCGTACATCGCCACACCCCAAGCACCCAATTTCTGTATCCAGTCATGCAAGTACAAGCACCAAAACCAACTCAACCAACACTCTTCTCTTTCCAGTTAGTAAATCCACACTCAAACCCACGTCGAAATCCCGTTCTGCCACTGCACCGGGCCCTTTGCCACACCATATTGACGACCCCTTTTTGGATTACATGTCTAGCGACAACGGCGAACCTCCTCTCTCTCACAATCCGGATAACTCTCGAGCTCATCCTGACCCTTTTGAATATCTGTCTAATACTGCTAAAGATAAGGCCACCGCAACACGGAAGTCGCACGACAAACCAGAAGGCCCGAAGAAGCGACTAGTGTCCGTGGCACCGTCTGACTCAGACGACCGAAGTCGACACGCCCCCATTTCGCGAAAGGCGAAGGTTCACCGTAGCCCTCGCAAAATACCTCTTCCATCAGACAGTTCAGATGATGATCTACCTTCCCGTCCTGAATCACCTCTTGCCACACGTTGCCAGCCAGTCAGGCTGGGCGAAAACGGTCGTGTGGCTCTGACGAAGCCTGCAACTGCTGAAGTAATTGTGATTTCGAGCGACGATGAAACTCCACACCCTGGGCGAGCCGCCCCGACAATCCACAAACCTGTCTCAAAAGTCGTTTTTCCGCTCCTACCCCCAGCGCATAAGCCAGTGGGGCAACGTGACTTCTCTGAGGTCGAGGTCATCGATCTGACATGAGTTTAGGCCAATCTACAGGACTGGTCACCGTAATGTCTTCCATTTTGTTTTGCCTTTTGTCTTGGAAATCCTGCATTGTACATTGACACAGCCATTTATCATTCTTTATGTAGCCTGTGATTCTGATTATCTGCCGTGCAAATGTCACACTTGTAACAGCACGGAGCACGAAAAGCGACTTGTGTGTTTGCAATCAACACCGTACAGTAGCACCGCAACCTCTTCAGCTCGAACCATAGGTTAACTCTGTGCTGACAAAATGGAAGGCGAGTTCAAGCCCTGCTGTCCAGTTGTGTAGGAGGTATCAACTTACAAGGGCAATGACGCCTACCGGTATCTAGTACTTAATACGGGTGATAAGGATACAACTACTTTGGTCTAACTCTTACAGTAGAGGGGATATATAAAGTTCCATCTGCGTCTTTCCGCGTGGTCTTGGGTGTCCAAGGAAAGCTCTATCGAAAACGCATGCACCGACTCGTGTATGTTAAAAAAAAGCGAGAGATATGTACCATATTGTTTCGTGCAGTTGTCGGGCCGTGTCCGCCATCCAGATCATGTATTCTCAGTACCGATAATCAAGAGCGCGCGCATATGGGCCCTTTTCATGTTCGTAACTTGCCGCGCCCCGCAATTTAGCGCCCATGGCTGCTGCCTTCTCGAGCTTGGGTTCCTGCACCGTTTCTCGCTCGTCGAGCTTCACCTTGTACTTTTTCTCCGCCTTTGCCCGCTCGCGTTCCCTCTCCCCGCTCGTTCGCCTCTTCTCCCCAGCTCCAGCATGCCCCACTGCGGCGACGGGGGCAGGTCTAGGTAGGACAGCCTTCTTTTGAAGCAAGGAATCTGGAGGAACAATAGCTGACTTCTTCACGTGCCGTGCCGAGGCACGTGGTGCGAGCGGAAGGTTACGCTTTTTCGAGCGGGTTTTATGGCAAACTGTCCCAAGCGTGTAGGCATCAGGTATGGGGAGGGTGCTGTTCAAGACCATGAGTGTTCTATGCAATAGAAGCGATGGTAAGAGGGGTACGTACCCGTCGACCGTGCAGGTGGACTCGCAGATGCCTTTGCGCGAATTTACGCATTGTGTCATCCCAGTCTGGCTTGCCGTAAGGCTCAAACCGCCTGATGAAGGGACATAACATTTTGCCTTTCGTACATTCAGTGTCCGTGCATGCAAGAACAGCAGTGAAAAGATAACGAACCGGCCCACATGGGATATAACACTCGCCAATCCCATACGTCAGCCCCGTCTGGCCATGTGCGTCAGTGGTCTGCCCTTGTCCGGGGCACCGTGTGCATAAGTTCGCTGTCTGGGTATCGTATATGACACCCTCTTCGTGTACCTGGGAAGCGTAGTACCCCGCAGAGCAGGACGCGTACAGACAACGCGTGCCGTCACAGTAGGGGTTGGCCCCATGGATGCAGACGGGGTCGGTCGAGTACCCTGGTCTTGTGCACCTTTGGGAGGCGACAGACATTGGGAGTGAGAGTAACGACAGAAGCAGCAATAGGACGCAGACAGGCCGTGTAGCCATCGTGTGATCTGACGGCGGTGTTGGTGTTGGAGACGAACAGGCCGGCAGATTGGTTCTCAGTCGCCTCGGCTGATAGCAGGTTGAAATTAAACGAGCCTAGAGTAGGATATAGCGGATATCGACGTGCCAGGAGTGCGGTACCGTGTGGATACTAATGGTGGAGTGTAAGATAAGCAGGAGAACGAGCGAAGACGGTGGCGGAGTTGGACCAAGAGAGGCAGGAAATGGGGAGGAACGGGAAGGGGAGCAAACACGTCTTTATAACAAGGCATGTCGACTTCCCCGTGTTCATTCCTATTCATTTTCAGGCTGCCAACGTCACCCAAACAAAGCATCGCGCTGCTGGATATGCGCCCTGGTGGGAACAGAAGCAAGAACCGTAACGGCAACGTCCTTATCGAATCGTAACTCCTGACGACAATACCGTATGCATGCCAATATCGAGAGGGTATGAGAGACGGTCCAGCGCACAGGAAGGTTATGCCAGAACAGGAGACATGGTCCAATGAGTTGGTCAGAAGGTGTACGGTGGGCGTGAGCTGCCAGGCCTACCCGCGTCTCTGAGCCCTGCCCCCTCAGCCCCCTAGGGCAGGGCTTGCGACACAAGGACCCCAGCACCAAGCAGCGGGAGGCATCGACAAAAAGGTGCTCACGCACCTAACTTGGAAATTTCACAGAGATAATATCAGAATAATACAACTTTATGCCATCCTATTGTGTTCTCATTACAACTATTTTCAATGTATTTTAACTCTTAAACTGTGCATAAATCCATCGATTTTAGGCTCTTTTACAGGTTAGCGTTATTCACTATATATTTCATGTTAGGGTACCGGTTATGCATTATCTCAGGTTTGAATAAGAGCCTTGTCATATGAGGGTCCCCCTCTTAGTGTAGGGGTCCTTGGTGTCCGATGCATAACCGGTGTCGATGCCTGGCAGGACCCTGAGCATCACTCCTGATGACTATTTTTGTTCGAGCCTTCCATGAAAAGTGGATATATGTATATATATATTTAAAATTGTACCATGAGGTACCTAAATATACATTGAAGGTATTGAGAAAAAAGAAAGACGGGAAAGGATGCGGTGTGAGGGTGTAAACGGGGACAGCAAATGCTGGGGCTCAGACGAGGCATGCATGACGCGGGCGGGCCTAAACCTGGCAGCTCACGCCCACCGTAAAGGTGAGCCAGCGTCGCTCAGGGGACATGTCAGCCGCGTTCCGCAATTATTCCTGGCGCCACGCGGAATGTGCGATCTAGTGAGCAGCGTGCTCTTCAACCGGGCCAGAGAACGATGCGATATACGTGGAGGTAAAGATATAACCACTAGAATGTCTCTGGCACAGTTCCCGTAGATTGCCTATATCACCCTGCGATTGAGTTTCTCCAAATGAAGATGACGACTTCTCCACGACCGGTAGCTATACATAGTCTACGGCATACCGATTCTTGTGCGACTTGTATTGAAACTACGTTGATTGTGAGAATGATGGTGCATCGTCATGGGTAGCTTCCGGCTTGTCGCCCTGATACATCAGACCTCTGTCGTAGATCACGAGTAATAGAAGCAAACGCCGTGCTTGTCCGGCTGACGAGTTCGGTAATGCGCCATTAGGAAAAGCGAAGCGGTGATAGTCCGTGCACTCCTGCGCATAACATCATGTGATCCCCGGCTATGAATCTATCAGGGTAAATATAACACGATGATGGAGGGATACTGCTTCAAGTACAATGATTATTCTGCTCCCTAAGCCTCCTCATGAATTAGACACGCTAATAATAAACAAACGACCCCAGCCCGATTCGTAGCAGGTTGTTCCGACTTGCCCCTGACGTTTTCGAGCTTCTCATAAGACCTCCAAGGCTCTCGCAATCTCACCTATCGTCCGCTTCTTCCTTCCCAGTGTGCGAGGGGTACCTTCTTGTTCATCTAGATTGGTCTCTTTGGGCTTCCAGTGGAACTCCACGCTCGCCTCTGACTCTGCCACCGGTCGCAGCATGGGCACGGCGAGGTTTACCGGGTCATCTACGGCTTCTTCCACATCGTCCTCGAATCGGCCCTTGCCGTTTCCTTCCTCAGCAATATGACTGCTCGCCTCCGCCGACGCAGTATCCAAGTTTGATTCAGGTGTGTGAGCAGACGGCGCTGTTTCTGACTGGCCAGTGTCCCCGGACCCAATCCCTTCTTCTGACTTGTAAGGCCCCAAGAATTTTTCCCATCCTCTCATCTGCGGTTTCTTTTCCCGAATCTCCTCTATTGCTGCACTTTGTTCCGTCCACGTATGCTGTTGGTCCGACGTAGAGTCTGATCCGGGGGTGAACGGTGCATCTTGTGTGGACGGTCGTGACGCGAGCTGCTTTCTCTGCGGTTCTCGGACGACTTCTGGCGGTCGGACAAACACCGGCTCTGCCTTTCCTTCGTGAATGGTCCAGTACTTCAGCAAGCGGTGCTGAAGAAGGCTAATGAACACCGTCGTCAAGTGGTCCTTGAAACTCTTCTCCAAGATCTCTCTTCCGCGGTCGGGGACCACTTCGTCCACCAGTTTCAGGACGTACAAAGCCGTTTCTTGGTCCATCTTCAAGAACCTAGAGCGCTGGGTGAAAGCCCTTCCGTTGACTATGTTTTGCTGCACCGTATCCGCTGCTGAACGGAGTACCATATTCGCTGGAGCTAGAGCGGCACAAAACTGATCGAACATGAATTTGGTCATCCTTGGGGTAAGAAGGCTCTGGAACTCGTTGTTTTCTATGGCGATTTGGACGCGGGTCCAGACGCCGATGGCTAGCCGCCACTCGCCCAGTAGCTGGCAGGCTCGAAATGTGTGGAAAAGGATGTACGTTTCGATTAGTCGCTTCTGCCAGAGCATGTCAAAGATTTTCAGGGATACCTCAGGCTGTCCCAGCTCGTTGTAACAGTTCATCAGATAGGAGTAGGCAATTGACACCTGGTAGGGAGTCCGGAAGCTGCTGTGGTACAACGGCGATTGAGGTAAATGGGAAGTGTTGATCATCTTGTGGAAGGTCTTCACTGAGCGATGCACCTGCCCTAGGAGTTTCTTGCCCAATTCGGTTGTGCCATGCGTCACCCAGATATGCCTAGCAAGCAAGTGATACCGTCGCAGAGCGCTGTAGACCCGCGATGAGAGGTCAAAGTCGAGATTATTGTCGGCACCTACGAAGGGTAGGGCAGCGAGCACGAGATCTGCAGAAGGAACTATTGAGTTTGACTCTGGATACGTGGTCTCAAGCCAGTATCGCCAGAGGTCTACTCGTAGAAAGCTTCCCTTGAATGAGTCGATGCCGATCTTCATGTACTCGAACCCTTGTGCGTGGTCACGCGCTTGCGAAATGCACGATTCCAGAACCTCGTTCGCTAAACCATCGCGTACCAGGAGCTCCCTTTTTGACCGTTCGCTGAAGAGAGCTCGAGCGTGTTCTAAGTCCGGTTTGGTGATAAGTGATTCCAAAAGAAGAGTTACAAGGGAAGATGAAGGGCCTCCTTCCTTTTGGGGACCATGCTCTGTATGGCTTTGATGTGCAACTTCGGGTGGCGGATGCGCCGCCGCCAGCTCTTTGAAAAGTGTCATCGCTATGTCGAACCCCCCTTTCTCCAACTCTTTCTTGGAGCAAAGCCGTGCTACGATGGGCAAAAGCAGGTCAACATGTGGTGCAAGACCCTGAGTTCTCGCCCGATCGTACACATCAATCGCTCTGTTGGTATTGTCTTCGTTCTTCACAAGAGCACGATATATCACTTTCAAGGCAGCTTTTCTTCGTACTTTGACTTTGTCTGCATGATCATCTAGCAGAAAGGCATCTGAGTCCAGAAGTTCGTCGTCTTGGCTTCTTTGTTGATCCAGTGGCGCCCCGTCTGCGAGTCTTAACTGTTTGAGTGCTCCCAAGTCGGCCTCATGTTCCCGATCCAATTTGACGAGCGCTTGAAGGGTCCCTGGACGCACTATGTGGCCGCATTGGGTCATCCTCTTTAAGTTCGTCCAGGCCGAACTGAGATCGTGACGCCGGATAGCATATAGAACGAGCGTATCCCAAGGCAAACTGTTGGTCTTGCCCGGTGATTGGAAGCCTTTGTCGTCCACCATATAGAGAAGATGTCGCGCTTGTCGATCGGCCACATCCCACCAACCTAGACGGATGCAGACACGCAGCAGTACTGCACGTTGGGTATTCGTTAGCTGGCTTTGGTGTTCAAATAGCGCTCGAGCATATCTGTCGAGGTATACTTGGGGAGCATCGGGATGATCGCACAACCAGATCAGCACTTCAGCTTGCGTGGCAAAGCTGATTGACTTTGAGGGACCGGATGATATTGTTTCTAGGAGTGTTTGAATACCTTGGAAGTCGTGTTCCTCGAGATAACTGCGCGTGACAACCCGCCAACACGGTCGCATATTGCTGTTGAGTACGCCCTTCTGCTGAGAGTGTTTCCGAGCTTCTCGGATGGTTTCGATGCGGAGCAAAACTTGGATAGCTTTCTCTCGTCTTCCAAAACGAACGAGCTGGCTGATGGGACGTTGCCACTCATTTCCGTTGTGGACGTCGGAGGAGATGTCTACGTGAAACTGGTACGCGGTCCACCAGAAGGAATCAAAATCCTCGAGAATTGTTTCCAGCATGTCTTTATCTTCGGGATGGCCACTAGATGAGAGGATGTCCATGGACGGACCGAGGTACGACATGCAACTCTCAATGTGGTGAAAGGGCGTTTTGTCACCTTGCCGTACGAGTTCTGGAATCAGGAGGCGAGCGGCTTTGATGTAGATTGGATATGCCGCGCGAATAGCTGCCGGATCACGCAGGCTCCGGCCAAGATTGAGTAGGAGGGCGCCATCGTTTAGTTGACGCTTGTAGATTTGGACGAGGGAGGCAGCAGAATGGAACAGGAAGGTTGGCTGGGTTCTCATGCGCTGGGCCCAGAGTGAGAGGAGTGATGGAGACGTGTATGGAACAGCGACGGAAGGGGGCTTCTTGTGGGCCAATTGGGATGCAGTGCGAGGCCGTACAAGCCGGGAACTATGGGGGTTTGGTGTTCTATGATGTGTGCATGACTGGCTGAAAAGCACACCACGCCTCAGCGAGCGCAATGCAGCAATCATGGTCGGCTCCCTCTAGACCACGCATCATTACGGTACTAGAGCTGACGGCTGTTGAACAATGCGCACCATGACCATAACCATAACCCTGCATCTTTATCCATTCGTTGCTGATTGTTAGCGTCAGTCCAGTGATAGTTTGTGATTTATTGATCAGACCCTTGACACGGAAGCGATTATAGATCTAGCCCATTATGCGCAGACTTATATGATTTCACTTTAAAGCCGACATCCCAAGTAGCAAAATCACCCTAATGTCGTTGAAAGTCATGGCAATAATGGGGTCGCCAGTTGAAGCTGGGCTAGAGAGAGAGATCATGTGATGGCAGCCTATTAAGACGATAAACTATGCAATGTACAACATATCTACGATTTGTCTGTTATCGTTTCTTCTCCACGTTCTATATCTCCGCCGAGTCCGTGATGTCGTGTATCTGAGTTCCTTCCTCTTCAGTGGTTCCGAGCCCCTCACGCTGACGCTCCTCACGACGGTGGAGATATACCGCCATGAGACAAATTACGGTGAGGAGGACCGTCATAGGGATCTGCAAAGTGTATCCGAAGCCTCCATTGAGGTGCATCCACTGTTGGCCACTCGAGTACAGGCACCCACGCTTGAAGCGCCCAGCCGCCCATGAGCATAGCGGCCATAGTGACGGCACGCTCCTCGTTATCTCGACGAGTCATTTGGTTGGCAAGGCCAAACATAAGCGCATTGTTCGAGCCGTTGACGCCGAGGCCGATGAATGCAACAAATTTGAGAGCAATCGGAACATTCCAAATGCGTAGGACGATATTGCTGAACAAGCCCACGGCATTGATGGCGATGAAGAGCGGAACAATTGACAACACATTGACAAGGGATGCCGTCAACCAAGAAGACAACGCCGCGACACCGGAAACAGCAGTGGGAATGGTGTTGACCTGCTGGATACTGTAGAGTAGGTTCCCTTGAGAATCCGTGGCTCGCTTCAGGAACAGCGACATATAGTTAGTCGGGTAGGACGTGAGGTTATACACCATGTTCATAAGTGTCGCAACATAGAAGTGCCACTTCTTTAGGATACGGCCGGCTGTGGCGCGGGTGAGCTTCGAGGGTGCCTTTGATGCTTGGCGAGACATTCGGTCGGTGGCCAGTTGATGTTCCTCCTGCGAAAGAAACCATGGTATCTTGAAACTTAGAAGACCAGGGAAGGTGAAAAATCCTACGAGGGCGAGTGGCAGGGTAATGATGCCATCGACGATGAAGAGCCATCGCCACCCGGCCAACCCGCCAACACCGTTGAGGCCATTGTAGGCAGCGGTCTGGAGATATCCGGATAACATGGAACCCAGTCCAGAAGAGATGTACCAGGTCCCAGCACGCTTATAGATCTCCTCGGAGGTGTACCATGAGCCAAGAATATACTGCGGAAGCATTTAATATATTTTAATAATTAATGAACTGCAGGGAAAGGTGTCTTACATTTGTTCCAGAGAACGAAGGTACTTCGCACATGCCTAGAATGAACCGAATCGCATAGAGCTGGCCTGCATTCTGGGCGCGGGACTGAGTGAAGGTTAGAGCAGTTCTGCCCCTGGGAAAATCCATCGCGCCCAGCCAGGGCGGGACAGCGCCAGCATCAATGGGATCTGCGCTAGCATGTAGCCACAGTTGTAGGTGACATTGAAATAGTTGAGCTCGTTTCCGAACAACTTGAGATCATTGGACATGCCGGAGTTGTACGCGTTCGTGACTATAATGCTCGTAAGTCCGATGTCAAGTGATAGAACCAGCACTCAATATTCGTAGAGTCCAGATATTTGAGGAAGAATTGTATACAGCAGAAGGCGAGAATGGCGAGGTCGAGCTTTCGTACGAGAGTCTTCTCCGTTTTGCTATAATGCTCCGGATACCAGTCGAAGATACCTGTAAACCAATACCACCTTCCTCTTCCTTTGATCGCCTCGCCAGTCACATTGATCTTCGGAGCTGACGCAGATGGATCCTTGTAGAAAGCGGAAGAGGTGACTTCTGGTCGAAGACACCGTCCACCTCCATGACTGCAACTCGATGAGAGATTGACTTGGACATCGTGTGGATCGCGCTTGATCGTTGTTAAACGCACACTGGGGGAGGCGGGCGGGATGAGGGGAAGGTCATTCATCGCGATCTTAATGCAGGACAGTATATTAAGAGCTATAAACAGCTCACGCCGCGGGAGTGGATCACTCCTGTTCCAAGTCCCGCATGAATGGCGGGGGCAACATGATAAGGGAGATACCTTCATATCACAAGAACGGTACTGTGAAGAACCGATGCAATTCAAATCGAAATCCGATATAAGGAGCCCATGACCGTCTAACTCAGATTCTCCTTGCACGGCAGCGCTGGATCCATCGGGAAACCACCGAATGAGCGCTCGTGGTAGAGTACGCGAGCTTGAGGGTACCTGAAGCCGGTCCGCCGTCGAAAATTTTGATTTGGACCGGTCACAGCTTTGCCCAAGGATGTGCGCTGAACCACGTGTAATCGTTAAGGGACGAGGATTGAAAATATCCCATTCTCACGCCTGTGTCCCACCTAAGTAGTTGGATTTCGAAACGTCGTCATTTGACTCAGGTAGCGAGGCAAATGGTGATCATTCGGCATCTTATCTTCGAATTACTGTGCAACTGTGCCGAAAGGGGTTGTTCGCAAGGTTACTCATATCGTAATAGGAAGCGGAATCGAGCCGGGTTAGATTGGCCAATTGGATGCAGACTGCGAGTCTTGAAGACATTTTGTGTCGGCGAACAAAATGATAGGGAAAACCATCGCTGAATACGGACCGTGTTGGAACAGTGTAACCAAGAGGTTGACGTAAAGGGAATCGGTGCAAATATGAAGACAGATCCATACGTAGTCGTTATCGAACGAAGAGGGGCACCAAAACAAAACCCCGGACACAATATTAATCCAGCACAGCCTCTAAAACATGTGAAGCCACGTACGTCTGTGCCATGACTTGAGATCTCGGCAAGGTTGCCTGTGTGCTATCGTGTCCTCTGCAGATGCGGGCGCTTATCCTGGACTCAGACCTCTCCATTTCGTCCCGGCAGTGAGGGGAAATGGCAAGTGCCTTATCGAGCCGAAAATACCGATTGCAAATTGGACTGTGCCTATCTCAGTTAACAATGCGATTTCCGTTCCTATTAACAAAAAATCGGTATTGTTCGGCACGTCGATGCAGATACTGCTACCCTTCGGCACTTACTGCAAGACCACATCGCTCAATTAGTCCCTCATTGCAAACGTGAGATATCAATTGTGAAGCTAGGTCATCGAGCAACTTCACATCTTCGCCTCCCTTCGTTCTGTACTCTCGCTCAAACTTCTCTCACAACCATAGCTCAGTATGTCTGCCCCTATGAAGTTTGGCAGTGAATACAACTTGTGAGTTTAACGCCCAATCATGGGATGCATGTGATCTAACCAGACACGAAGCTGGATCAAGTCCGAAAAGGGGACTGATCTCACCCGGGGTGACGGCAACGGGAAGATAGTGAAGACGAGCAAAGAGGATATTGCCATTTCGCCCAAGAAGTCTGCTCTGGTCATCATTGACATGCAAAGTGAACTGTCACCACTTCTTTCCATGGCTTGTTCTGATTCCATGGCGCAGACTACTTCTTGCACGAGAGGTGTTGTGATGGCAAGCTGGGGCGTGAGATGATCCCCACCCTTATCGAGACAGTTAAGGCATGCCGCAAAGCGGGCATGCCCGTAGTCTGGTGCAACGTGAGCTAATGTCGCGAAGCTCATCGAGGGTTAACCGATCATTCATTAGATGGGCTTTAGTAAGAGTGACGTGAAGAACATCCCGCCTGCGTACTTCTACAGCTCATACAGACGCGACAAGAGTGAGCCAATCTGAAATCTGAAATCTCAGCAAACGCTGACCTCAGGCTAGCTTTCTTTGGCCAATCAATCGGCAAACTGGACGACGGCTCTGATATGGGTGCCAAGCTCGCCCGTGGCTCTTGGAACGCTGATCTCTTCGGGGCGCTGAAGGAGATTGCTGAGGAGGGCATTAAGGCCGGTACAGACACTTGGCTCTGGAAGATTCGCTACAGCGGTCTCACCGGCAGTCAGCCTCTCAACACCTGGCTTGAGCAGAACGAGATCACCACGACCTTTTTCGGCGGTGGTGGGTTGTTCATTCTCTGAAACCGCGTCCCTCCTAACTCATTCCCCAGTTAACACTGATGTTTGCGTATATGGCACACTGGCTGATGCCTACTACCTGGTCAGTCACTATGGTATGGATCATGTTTGCGGCACGTACTAACACCTTACAGGGATATGACGCCATCCTCGTTAGGGACCTTGCTGCCACGGGCAACCCGGAGTTGTAAGTGCCATATTTTCTTCAATGGATGCAGGGTTAATTCCGGGGATAGTGTCACCCAGACAGCCTACTTCGCCACAGAGAGTACGTCACCGCAACATGTCTTTCTGCATTGATGCTGACATTCTACTTAGTGCGTGGCTGGACCACGGATTCGAAGAGCCTCCTGGCGGCTCTTGAATAGACATGGATTTTGTTCATGTGATATTCGGCTTCTTGTACTGTCAACAATGATGTAAATGTTCCAGTAATGTAGACATTCCGATATGAGATGGGTTCGACCTCTGCGGACGAATGGCGCCGTCGCCGCAAAAATGACGAGCACAGAGAGGAATACCGCCGTTGCAGCAGAAATTCTTAACGCGATGAGGAATATCACAGTCGCCGCAGAAGGCTGCTTGTGCAATAAGTCCCCTGAGATTTCGGTCTCCGGATAGGCCGGTCCCTTGTCCTCCCTTTGCCCGTCAACGAGTGTGATTAAGGAGTGGAAGTGGGTCGAAGCCCTTGTAAAAATGTGTTTCTAAAGAATGACATGGAAGGAGTGGAAGTGGGACAGAGCCCGATGTTCATTCATATCGAAACCTAACTACTCAGAGCAGAGAGGGGGGCAGAAGGCATCGCGGGTCTGGAGACGGGCGCCCTTGGTGGCGAGCTCCTGGAGGAGGCCGAGGAAGACGTGGTAGGGGGAGATCCCATTGGTTTGGTAGATCCCAAGCACAACTAGAACGGAGTTAGCTACAGTACAGGAGGATGCAAAGATGGAACTTACTGATGACGGTACCCCAGAACAGAGGGTTAGGCACGATCCGCCTAACCCACAGCCATTCGAAAACCACATCGCCGACGGACAAGATGGTCGACAAACCGGACAACAGAAGACAAAAGCAGTATGCCGGCTAGCTGTAGTTCTTCACTTGTTCGAGTGCCTTGAACTTCTTACCCAGCCAAGTGAAGAAACGGACCATCGCCATGCCCCCTTCCACGATGCGGTTGGGTCAGTGAGCGGCGCCGGGAGGAAGCTGCCAGTGCCTGTCTGGGGCTTCCTCGACCACAGGGGTGGATACCAGAGAGACGTGTCTCTGGACGAGGAGGGCTTCCGCCGTTGCGGGAGAGCGCGAGACCGAAGAAGAAAATGCCGTGGGGAGGATGTTCCCAGGAGTCGTGGTAACCGGAGCAGTGGTGAGAGGCGGTCCACCGGGCATACGTGGGAGGATGGCCTCCTCGTCCTGTTCAGGGGAAGCGGAGACGCGGTTGACCTGTAGAGTACTCAGCATATAGCTCCAACGAAGACCACCATGACATTTCATCAGACGTGTCATGGTTACCCAACGAAGAGCACCATGACATTTCATCGAAGGGTCATGGATACCCAACGAAGAGCGCCATGATATTTCGCCTGAAATGCCACGGATGAACAGTGAAAGACGCACCAGATTATCCTCTTCCATTGCCAACAACTCTCTCGCCTTGTTCGCCTCCCCCATGTCGCCAGCCAAGTCCGCATCGCGAGCGGATGTGGCTAGAGCAATACCGAGTGGAGTCCAGATGTGAGCAGGCGTGGGTTCGGCGGGGAGCACGAGAGCAGCAGCAGGAGCAAGCCGAACCTCGCGCTGCATGTCCGAGTAGACGGAGGCGGAGTCGATCGATGCAGTATAGTCCGCCTGGAGCGGGTTGGAGCCTTGAGAAGGCTCGCCGTCGTTCTTCACCCCGCATGGTACAGGCCTCCCACGGGATGTAACGACACAAGCGATGCGTGCGGCATCATGGTACGTTTTGGCATCATTCATAAACCGGCGTTGTACGTCATTCGAAGGCTGGGTGAGGTTGGCTGTCTTCCGAGTTAGCATTCAACTCGCCTCTGTCAACCGCATCGGCGTACCAGAGAGCTCGCCGTTGTTGTTCGCTCCGGAGGGCACGCCGGTGATATTGATGCCCACGGCGGGCTCGATCTCCTCCGTCTTCGTATGAACCGGGGCGGGTCCCGTCTGCTCTCCCAGCTCGATCTCCTCCACCTCTCCCCCACGCCCCCTCCCCACCCTCAGTCAACCCAAGTCGCGCACCTTCCTCCTCCTCTCTTTCACTTCCTTGCCGCCCTCCCTATCCACGGCATCGTGCAACATCATTTCTCTCAGCACAGACCGATCAGCTCACCTACCGGGCCCAGCGATACCTCCGACATTCTTTGACTGTTTGTATTTCTTCTTGTCAGATCGTCGTAGGTGAAAGAGAGGACGAGAGGACCACATGGGCACGAGGCCCTTATGAGGGATGCAGAGTTTGATCCTGCTCCCCTATTCGGGCATGTGTCCGCACAGCACATCAGAACCTTGGGCATCGAGGACCATGAGGCAACCTGCCTTGTGCCGGCTAGCTGTGCGGTATCCAGAAGGCTCGAAGGTGGTAAAAGAGAGCTCACTTCATGAAATGTCATGGTGCTCTTCGTTGGGGGAGAAGACAAGATAGCATCCAATAATGCAAGAGTTGATGACCCGAAACAAGCAGGAAACAGCTCTTAGGGCATTGAGGAACTGGAGGGGCTACTGAGACATATGTGGTGCTTCAGGTCACGTGGAGCAGGGGGCTTGTCATATCCACCTTCTCCTCGACCTTGCCTCTCATTGAGTGAACAAATAAACCAGACGTGTGTGAGAGGCTGCCAGAAGCAAGTAGCTATTTTCTGCTATTTTTGAGGTTTTAAATTATATACAGTTTTTTGTTAGGTTGAAGAGACAGTTCGCCGGAATATTCACTACCAACAGTTTCAAGAAGATCAAGACTGATATGGGGGCTAGAGGAAGTACAGTTATCACAAAGAATGATGTGGACGGCATAGGTGCGTGTGTAACACTCCCGATGTACCAGCTGATATTGACCAACTCTGAAGCACCCGGACCTGTCGAGCGTCACGCGAACGTAACGCAGCAGGGTTATGTTGACGGCGACAACCCATGCAACACAAGGCGTCTCGCATCCATCGACTACAACATCCTTCCCTATGGCTCCGACCCTCAATCTAACTGTAGAAGCCCGCTTGCCCACCTTGCCTCCAACGAAGGGCACCAGGACATTTCCAACCCTGCTCTCCGCGACAGCCAGACTGCCGACACTGCGGTCATGATGAGCCCAGCCGGTCCTGCTGGTACCATCACTCCCTTCGTCTCCAACGAAGACCACCATGACATTTCCAACCCTGATCCCACGATGCATCAAACCAACTCGGTCACTGCTAGGTCAACGTACACTACCGGGAACCCTGAATGGGATAAAACGCTTCGAATCGTGGACTTCTATACTCTTTGCCCACAAGGGCTTAAAGATCTCAAGAAAGGCCTTGTCTCCATGCGTAGACTGAACCGTATAAACGGGATCAAGGAGGACACCGTCGCCATGCAGAATGCCCAAGCGATCTTAGACTATTTTTCTGGCCCGCCCGTATATGAGCCAACCATCTCCGGGCCGTTAAGCCAGCAAGGTGTCGGTGGACCCCCACCGTACGAGCCCCCTGTGGCACCAGCTTTCCCCAGTCAACAGCCACCCCGAAGCCGGGCAGGAAGGCCATCTGGGAACCACCGTCCAGCCTGGTCCATCGTCCCATCGGTCTTGATTTCGGCCTGGGTTGGATGCCGGTCGGTCAGCATATGTGGTCTAAAGCCTGGGGGGCGTGGCACTCTGCGCCGAGGCCTCCGCTCCCCCAGCTTCCTCCTACTTCCTCTCTCATCTGCTCCAGCTTCCTCCTACCCCTCTCCTCCCTCGTGAGCTTCCGCGGACCAGGGACCTTCCCACTATTTTGTCTGCTTCAGCTTACTCCTACCCCTCCCCTCTCTTGTCTTCTCCAGCTTCCTCCTACCCCGATTCTCACAGTCACCGCAGAATTAAGTCCTTTGAGATTTCGGTCTCCGAATAGGCCGGTCCCTTGTCTTCCCTTTCCCCTTAAATGTCCCACGGCTTGGAAAATAATATGATCGAGCGTTGTCGTTAGAAGGGAGCAAAGATGGCATAGTCAAACTCTATAATCAGGCAGTGTTTCTTCCGTAAGTCAGACCGGAGCGCCCAATTCGGAAGGAAAGACGAACGCTTTGAGATGGGGCTGGAAAATTTGGCGTTTGGATTCCGAGGAAGAGGGCCCAGCGTTGATCTGGTGTATCGGGGGAAGTTGTTACGGGTTGTCGCCTCAGAAGCCTGTCTTGTTCCCCGCACGACAGAGTGACGTACAGATTTCACCGATCAGATGACCATTCGGGACCGCCTTCTCGAGAACCTCTGACCGTCTAGAATATTGCGGTGTCCCGAGCGGAGGCCGCAACAGAAGGATGTCATCAGAGTTTGAAAAAGTGCGTAGCTGGATGTGGTCGGATCCGTGATCCCAACAATTGGAATTCGTGCTCCACCACATTCTAAAGTTCCTGAGAGTGTGGGAAAGATTGGGGGAGACGTCGTCAAGACGGATCTGATTAGAGGACGAGGTCAGCGCCCCGAGCTCATCGACGAGATCGTTGATTGGATGATGGTTGATTTCTTTTGGATCGGCGCCTCTGACTGTGACCGTTACAGGAGTTCGAGGGCTCTGGTTCGCTCTGTTCGACGTCGGAACATCACGTGCATGACATGGAATCGATTGGAAAATTTCCGAGAGATTCCAACTGTGTAAGACGCCGAATTTGGTTCCCCATGTGTGTCCCGGTCCCTGTCATCAGCATCACGCAACAGCTCGGCCGAATACTCCGCATCGGACGATTCCATCATATGCAGAAGTGTTGATTCTAGATCTTCAGTGCATCTGACCGAACTACCGGAAGCCGGATCCCGAATTATGTCCCGCCCATTGCAATTCTGCCGGGAGACCTGCGAGTGGGTGATGCTGACCCGATAGCAAGACGTGGGAAGATACGATTGGATAACGCCTGCGGAGTGTGATGAAACCTGTTGGTGAGAGAGAGGCCAATCAGCTTCATCGATCGTGCTTTAAGGTGCATATGCGGTTGGGTAGTAGTTTATCACCATGAGATCAGTCAGCAGATTAGAACGTTGCGCGCATCGAATGTCGTGTGAACCAGGAATAGGAAAACAAGGAAAACGGGCCGTGGTACAAACGGCGCTTGATTACAGCGCCCAATCACGTGTCCGGCATTACGCATATAGTCGTGAAAGTGACAGCTTAACCGCGCCACTGAATCGGGGGATTGGAGCGAGCATCCGCTGAATGGAGAAATTCTAATTCCGACGACGGGCCGAGGGGGAAGAAAGGGTCAGAAGTGAGGCGGGCAGAAGGAGCGAAGTGACGATGGTGGTCATATGTGACCCTTGTGGCTCTTGGAAGCAGTGACTATGGAATGTGAATCGTGACGCATCAGCGGCGATCCACAGGCGAAATGGCGGGGGAGAAAAGAGGGTTTAGCGTATTTTCAGCGGACCAGGTTCCTGCTATTGAAATAAATGATATTCAACGTCGAGAGCTTCTGCCCGTTCCTCGCGGTCAAGGGGTCGCCACAAGCGAAGATCGGGGCTCTGGGTGACCAATTAGTAAGTGTGAATAAGCATCCGCGCACTTAAGAAATCGTCCAAGAACGGCGGAAATACGCATCAGTACCAAGAGGGCCCGCAGTAAGATGTGAATGCGGAGAAACTGGAACGATCGATGGTTCCTCCGGCCCCGATGTTAATAACCTCCCGTTCCTGCTCGGGCCAGTTTCCGACGCCACAGAGGGGCATTACGTTACTAATGGTTAATTGTAACATTTTAGAGTGCACGTCAGATGGCCAGGAGCAAGATTCCAATGAGCTTGGTTTGTGGAGGTTAGAGAGGATTGGGATACTGGCCGAGCTTGGATGGGAACGTGATGTGAGCTGGAGGTAAATGCCGAGAGGCAAGGGGGCAGCGAATGAATGTCAGTGGTGTCCGGGGGTCTGAGGGATGGACCAATGGGACATGGGGACAGGGACCGGGAACGGCTTTGGTGAAATGCCTCCGTTAGTCGGATATGAACGGGGAAGGCCGTGGGAAGTGGATGAAGAGATGCCGACCACTGAAAAACGCCTTGCTGAGAGCTGATTATTGATTATGTCTCTGATATTTTCGATTGTGGATGGATGGATTTTTAGGTGTAGTGGGAGTGAGAATAATGGCTGACAGGGGCGGAAATATGTCGTGACAGACACGTTGTATATAGGGCACTGCAATGAGCAAGGGTTCTCGAGCATTATAGGGGGCCGGGAGCGTTTGTGTTGGCCCTGCTTCTTTGCTTTTTCCTGCTTCTCTCTCCTTCCCCTCCTTGTGACATAGCCGCTAACCCACGCAATTCAGAGAACAAAAGGGCAAGGAGAATAGGAAGATCCAGGAAGAAAGGGGTGCTCCGGATCTCCCTGCGGCTCAGACGACGGATGCATGGTGCATACTTCTCGCGCCCTCTTCCTCGTTGCCTTCACCATCAATTATTACAGCGATTTCTTTCACCTCTCAAGTCTGGACAATCATGGACCATTACACTCTGGATCGCAAGAGATACTCTTACTAGGACACGAGAACACGCGAGACTCGGGATTCCTACAGCAGTTGCCGCTGTCATCGTCGGGTGCGCTGTGCCCCTTGGTTCTGACCCCTTCGTTGCTTCTAACATTCGACCAAGTTCGTAATTTGCTGATGCGAGCCACCTTCTTGGAACCCGTCGCCCACGCCCACGCCGAGCCGAGTGTTGTTCATCACCCGCGACCAACCTAAACATTTGCACACGTATCCACCCTACACTGTCCCCTTCCTGCCGCTTTTGAATTCTCGTCATCTCTGGGTCCCCCGCGTGACCCCCCAATCTCCACGCTGTTTATTCGCTCATCGCCTTTTAGCATCATCATCATCATCATCATCATCATCCCTTCCCTTCTTACTGTCACTCTTCAGCTCCGTCTCATCATCCCTCCCCTTCCTGTACCCAGTCCCGTCTCTTCCCTCCACGATTCCTCCCTCCATCTGCTCGATCTCACAATAACATCAGCAACACTACTCTCCCTGTGGCCGACAAGGCGTAGTCGCGTCTAGCACCTCACTACGCTTCATGGCGCCGTTTGTGCTCAAGTTCAAGGTGCGTACCTCCGCCTTTTACACCTGCAGTCACAAGCTCATTGGCGCGAATGCAGGGCAACAAATCGTTCTCCACTCCATTCGGCGCCCTTAATGACCCAGATTCGCTCACCCGTACCTGGAAGGTCTGCACGAAGGTCGCCCAACACCTTGAGCAAGGTGTGTCTTACTGTCATCGTCGTTATTGTGGGTGGAAGGGTGACTGGTACAACAGGCGCGAGGCTTGAGAATCTCAGCTGGCGGCTTTGGTATATACAGACCATCACTGTAGAGAATGAGAAGACCAAGGATCGGCGGGAATTCAAGCGCCTTGGGCGACACATGGGAGAGAAGTTGGACAAGGAGAAGGGAAAGTATGTGCTCTCTATTCTTCCACCTAAACACAACAGCTCACAATGGCCCATAGAAACATAGAGGACCTTTCTGCGCCAGAGTATCAGCCTACTGCGAGCGCAGAACGACGACGCCAGCGAGCGGGCGAAATCCAGCGGTGCCGCGAGTCATCTGCTTATGCCGCTGCCGCCATTCAGCGGAAGCGGGACAGGGGCGAATTTCGAGATGGGCACCTTGCCGCTCAGAACATGAAGGAGATGCAGACAACATTTGCCGTCGACCCGGATTTCCGCGAGAAAGAGAAAAGGGAGGTGGAGAGGAAGTCAAAGGAAGAGTCGGCTAAGAGGAAGAGAGAAAGACAGGCGAAGGAAAAACAGATGATGTTGGACAAGATGTCGAGTGCTCGAGATGCCAAGGCAGGCAAGCAAGGCACGCAGAGCGTCCTCAGCGACGATTTCGCAGACCTATCCACGAGCGACCCCGCCAATGTCATCGGCGATGGCAGTCTCATGGAATTCCCCACTCTATTCACCGCCAATACCAATACGGACCCCGACTCCTCCAGCGGCGGCTTCCCCGACTGGGGTCCAGAATCCCTCCTCATCCAAACGCACCCCGACATGTACCACCCAAGCAATACTTTCGGAGAAGATGTAATCGGTCCGCATTACCCAAATCCGAACAACGATCAGTTTGGTCCACCCTTGCTAGAGGGTGAGCCTGGGCCTAGCAGTGTGCCTGCGCCGCGACCTGCACTCGTCATGCGCCTGGACGGTCTGATGTCTGATTCCATGGGACCTGGAGCACCGATAGGCCCACTACCGCAGGGCAGGGGAGGAAGACTGTCCCAAGAGGAAGAGGCGCAGTGTGCGAACTGCGGCGCCAAGAGAACCCCATTATGGAGACGAGGTTTGGGTGACGAGCTGAATTGTAACGCCTGCGGGTTGTATGTCAAGTGAGTGTCCTTACATTTGGTTGTATCGCGTGCAGTGTGTTGACAACCACATGGCAGACAGCATAAGAAGCCTCGTCCACTCAATCTTCAGCGGGACGCAAATGCGGCATACAAGAACGGTGCAGGCGGGAGTGGGCAGCCTCAAGAGCCAACCCGCTGTTCGAATTGTGACACGACGAACACGCCGTTGTGGAGAAAAGACGCAGACGGAAGTACGCTGTGCAACGCTTGCGGGTTGTAGTACGTCGTACTACTTTCTATCTTGATAAGAATGGGATGATTGATGCGGTAAGCAGTATGAAGCTCCATGGCGCGCCACGACCTCGCTCGCTGCGCAGCGAGACGCCTAAGAAACGCACACGCCCTAGCAGTGACGCCCGCGCACCGATGGCCGGGTCTTCCACTCCATCCGCCGCAGCGAGCCCCTCCGCGTCTATCATGCGTTCTCCGCGCGGACCCCGCCCAGGTATGGTATTTACTATACCTGCTGGCTCGGATGCCGCTGTGGCAAGCTCGATGCGTGATCAGGATCAGGAGGAAGAAGACGAGGTCGACCAGCTAGCGGAGGACGAGGCCGAGCCCGGGTCCGGGCAGGCGGGGCCTTCGTACTCTGCGTATAGCAGGGAAGCATACCCTCAACCGCATGCCGCGCACGGCTACTCGTACACTGCCGGGGAGAGCAATGTGTATACTAGTGGTGGTGAGCACGCCGGTTATCACAGGCACGACTCGGACGAGGAACCCGACCCTAAACGGCGCCGGCTGGACGATGAAGCATACCAACAGGCTCAACAACCGCAGCATCAGCACCGCTCGCCCTATCATGCCACTCAGCAACAGCCCACGCTCGTGCCAAATGAGCCCGAGATGCAACACAGGCAACAACTGCCTCCGCTCGCAATCCCTCAGCTTGTCCACCCACAAACAGATGGTGTTTACCCATTCCCTCCGCACGAGCAGTACGCCGTCGACCAGCAGAGCGGGGAGCGATATTCCGCTGCTGCTGCTTCTGCGGCGGGCACAACGAGCTACTACGACGCAGAGCCCTACAACTCTGCCTATCAGTCAGCTACAGCAACAGTGGCACACCCTCGACCATGGGAGCTGAGTCCGATTGATGCACGTCCGGCTCAGGGCCCGGTGACGACGCGGTTCGAGGTGCCGGCCGTATTCCCCC
Source organism: Dacryopinax primogenitus (assembly GCF_000292625.1). Taxonomy (NCBI): domain Eukaryota; kingdom Fungi; phylum Basidiomycota; class Dacrymycetes; order Dacrymycetales; family Dacrymycetaceae; genus Dacryopinax; species Dacryopinax primogenitus. The sequence goes on along the minus strand of NW_024467209.1, from coordinate 76,311 downwards.
AACCAGAGAGCTGGTACATAGAGGCGGCCGCCCACGGCAGTCAAGACGTGACCCTTTCTTACGATGAGCACGGTAACGGACGCCTGTATTCCAGCAATGCGTGGATGCTCCATGAGTTCAATAACATGTTTCAAGGCCACCCCCCACAACTGCATACTGGTAGTGAAGGCCAAGCGATGTATCCTGCCACTGCTGGGTGGGATAATCAGAACCAGAATGCAACTCCGGACAATAGCGACAAGCAAAACCCGCGTAGCGACTATCAGGGTGCTGCCGTAGAAGGCGGCACATACTCCCCAAGGAGTTACGATCAGTCGGCGCAGGTTGAGCCACGCCCACCCCCCCAATCCTGGGACTACCATATGCCCACCCGTATCGAGCAGTCCGCTGTGACCGACAAAGGGAAGAGTTCAGCGGCCCAAACGGGAGAGAACCGCTGGGATGACTATCAGTCGCGCCGCGAGGCTGATGCCTCGAGCAGTAGTGGGTACAATCCGAGTGGCGAAGGCCGAGCCGACCAAAACAAGAATAAGGAGTACACCGACGTCAGCCAGCCACAGGTGCAATATGACTATCAACAAACATACGGTGCATACAATGAGCCCAGCCGTAGCCAGTATAGTTCTGGCCCGGCCCCAGAACCCGCCCGCCCACAGGAGCCGTATATCGACGAGGATTTCGGCCCGCCGCGCGATCCTAAAGCGTATGACTTCAGTCCATGGGGCCCACAGCCTTACAGTTCCAGCACATCCGACTATACGAACAGGAGGGGCGTCAAGTCAGACCCTGATGATGAGCCGAGTGATGAAGATTAGTTGTTGTTTTTAACTCGATTAACACCAAAAAAACAAGAGACGTTCCCAACCCTATCGACGTCTATCGATCCCATCTTGCTCTACGATTTCTCATGCCCCACGTCATCGATCCCGATCGTCCAAGTACATATCAATCGAAATGGTTTAGGCAAGCTCCTCGTATCTGCTCCCTTCCGGCCACATGTTAGCGTTTCCCAAATCTTCACATTTCGCGTTTCTTGCTTCCTCTTCCTATTCCGTCCCCTGGATCTCAAATCTCATCGATGATCGATAATGATCACCAATCACCGTACCCAAAGGAGCAATGAATCTGGATTCCCGCCGCAACAATTCCCAGTCTTAGTGCGTTGTACGTTTTCTCTTTTGTTACCAATGTATCTATTTCGCCTTGCTTTCTCTGTTTCACGTGGTGTTGCACGTCGGACGTAGAGAAGTTTGTCGTTGTTCAGGAGAAACTGGCCCCCCCTCCTTCGCTACCTGCTCGTGTATCGCAAGAGGATAGAAATTCCGTATTTCTTTACGTCAGTTATGTTGTAGCTCTTTTCTTGAATGGTTACGATGATCTGTGGCAATATATTCTGGCGCGAGATTCCTTCAGGGACGTGTTGAAATTCGCGAAGTGAAAGTGACTTTGCACCGGAACAACGACACTATCATACAATAACAGTATTACGGGTGTAGTAAACTGCCCGTTTATAACCTGCGGTGGTCAAGAATCGGAGAGAACACTCTGCTTGTTTATCACCCTCGATGGTCTCTTGCTTCTCATCCGTGACGTCCCCCCACCAAGTCCTCGCGGCATTGCCAGTCATCAGCTGAACATCGTCCTGGTGTGGAGGACATCGGCGATGAAGGACGAGCAGAGTGGGCAAAACATGAGGCCTTCTGATGGAAAGAGACACTTGGAGGAGAACGACGTGTCTGACGTGCGCACGCTCGTCCTCATTCGCACAAAAGCACTAATACGTATCTCAGGAACCCACTCGCAAGGTTCCAAAAACGACAGTGAAGCCATCAACATGGTTTCATAGCTCGTTCAATACATCAAAGCCGACTGTGCCTACAAATCCAAGCATTGTCCAGCACGCCCCGCGTTCAGCTCAATGGATTAGTCCAGCGTTCAGCAGGGCGACCACTCAAGCTGGTGGATCGTTCCCTTCTATCTCTCGTGGGATGCCGGTCCCATCGGTTGTGCATGCAGATGGAAGTTCCACTCCCGTCCATCGGTCCCTCCACAATGCGTCTCAAATGAGCCGCAATCTTGCCTTGCCGCCTTCGACGCCCACGCGTGGTCCTGCAACGCGACGGCCTGGACCACCGGCGTTTTCCGTCCCCGGCAAGCAAACAAAGCCAGAGGAGCGCATACATCATGCTCTCTCTCATGTCAAGCCGCCACGACCGCCTCCAACCAGTACTCCATCGCAGTCTCCGGTGACTGCTAAATTTAGGGTTGCGGGCTCACAGCAGAAACCGCCGCTGAGACCAAGATTCGACCTGACTGGCATCAGCAGCGACGGTTCAGAGGAGTATACGGTTGATGAACGTGATCGTGGTCTATTCATCAGTCCGCAGAAGAGCAGGGCGCGTAACAAGTGAGTCTCATTCTATTGATCGCCAAATATGCGAACGCATATACCCATCCACCGATGATTTCCCCCTCACCGATCTCCTACTCACAACTGTCACAGAGGAGGATTGGCTGATCGCGCTGAAATGATCATCGCCCGCCAAGCGACTTCGAACAAACTCTGGTCCATTTCCGAAGAAGCCGCAGCCCTCGTTCCCGACTTCAAAGTTCAGATCACCACCATCCTATCCCTCTTACCTGGCCGTATCTTGACTCGGTGCCGAATGTTAACCAGTGGCATGGCGTTTGATGGGAGTGGGCTGTTAGAGGGGATCGTGCTGTTTGGAGCTGAGAATAAGGAGCTGAAGGAAGGCATGAGTATCGGGATATGGAAGCCATGGGGAGAACTGCCGATGAAGCCGCTTGAGCCTTCTGTCTCAACCCTCGAGACAGCAGTTGCCCCGATACCCGATCCACCCGCCGAGGATGTGCTGTTTCAAGCTGAACAACCAAATGAAGTCCTTGTGGAAGAAGACTCGCACATGTCGAAAGTAGACGATGATGATATCAGAGACTCCGCAGATCCCGTCAGCTCGATCAACGAGCAACAACCTACGACAATTCCAGATCCTCACGTTCTACTTGTCACGAGATATCGCATTCTGAACTGATACTATTCGATGTCAGTGCACTGAGACGCACCACAAGCCTTTATCCCATTCTCTGTTTGTAGCCTTTTCCATGTTGTACCAAGGTCTGTACAGACTAGAAATGTAGCCATATCGGAAACCGTGATGCAACTGTAATCGATCTCATTCTTTATTCTGCACACGTATGGATACAACAGCGTCAGAGCCCGCCTAGCCTAAGTTTCGGGGCAAGAGCTGCTATGGGGGCAGTTCTTGTTCAGCGAGCGTAAGTGGGCTCGTTGTGTCCGATGGCGAAGTACGCATCATCCAGAGCTTGGAGGACGTCCGCTGGGAGGGGGCCCTTCTCACTGACCGAAAGGTTTAGAACAACATTGCAGAACGGCATAGAGGACGTACCTATCGAGGCAGTTTGCCTCGACCTGAGCTACGCTCGTACCGCCAAAAATCACCCCGTCGGTCGGGATGAGGACACTGTGGTGCTGGCACCAGCGCAGGGCCACCTCGGTCATAGTCAAGCCGTGCTTGTCCTTTTCAAACATAAGCCGTTTCTCGAAACCTAGGGAATAGAACTTACGCAAGCAGCCTTGATAGTATTGCATGCAGTTACGTACGCTTCCTTGAGGTAGCGGGCACGGTACATGACCGCGCTCGCACTTTCGCCCTTGAACCGGCCGACCGGGAGGTCGTTCTGCAAGCTCAGGATCTTTCCCGCGAGCAGGCCACCAGCAAGGGGGTTGTACACCACCAGCCGGATGTCGTACTTGCGCAGACAGGGAGCGATTTCAGGCTCCAGCGCACGGGCGATGGCGTTGTACATCCCCTGGTAGATACGGGGCTTGACCCAACCGCGCTCGTTGCAGATGTTCCAGATTTCGGCTACCTCCCAGGCGGCGTAGTTCGAGAGACCGAAGATCTCGCTGCATCTCCCGTAAGAGCGCGGTCCGAAGTAGTAAAGAATACACGTACAAATGACCCTCCTTGTACAACTTGTTGACCTCCTCAACCGTCTTCTCGTATGGGAACTATCGTAGCGTCAGAACGAGCGCTTGGTCCTACGCGTCCCAACTCACCTTGTGGTCCGGCGCATGCAAGTAGAACACCTGCACTTTCTCCCTCTTGAGCGTCTTGAGCGACGTGAGCAAGCTCTCGCGGACAGCGTTGGGCTTGTGCCCGTCCGGATGCCAACGGGGTGCGCACTTGGTGTCGATGGTGCTATCGCGTAGGTTGAGCTCTGCCAGATACTGCAGGCCCTTTCAGCCTCTAGCCTTGCATGGGAGAAAGGGGGGAAACACACCTTCTCGGTTGTCCCACCCGCATATACACGCGCGGTATCCAGCTCCCTCCCACCGTGCTTATAGAACTGGTCCAGGATCTTCTGGCACTCCTCTAGGCTGTCGGTCCGGACCGCTGTTCCCATTCAGCATCCCGTACCTGGTGTCGCATAAGGAGACTCACCATTCTGACCCGGCTCGCCCATCGTCATCCTGCCGTCGTTATAATTAGAACATCTTGTATTCCTCACGGGAAGCTGGAACCACGACGGGGACTTACGTGCCCTACACACATGGATATCTCAGCACCTGGTCAACCTGGCCCAATAAACTGTACTCACGAAGATCAAAGGAACTCTAGGAGCCATCTTGGTGAGCGCTGCAAGTCAACGAGCAGGGATGTCCACCGTCCACCGTCCACCGTCCAATGTCCACCGAGCCTTAAATGTACACAATTACCCCATGTCGATCGGCGATCACGCAACGCCGCGGTCCGACGACGACCTCCACTCACTTTGGGCGTCTTGTGAGTGAGTGCTGAGCCTGACCGGCGACGGTGGGCACACAGGTTATCGGTATCCTCCGGTGCTTCGACGTCAGTCGAACAATCACATCGTCGACTACTGGATAATAGGCGAAGATATCTTGTACAATGACTTAACTGAACTAGCCAGCCTCGGTCTGGAGAAGCCGGAGATAGGGGACAAACATCGGCCCGCTTCGCAAGACAACATCTCACTTTCCCCGCCTTTCATGTCCGTCACCTGACAATCATTAAACGGAGGCACGTCTCCACAGCGACTAGTACTGTTATGGAAGTTTTCAATATTAACTGCTCCGATTTTAGACTTCAGACGTCATTGTCTAAGGCTGATTATTGACTGAACCAGTCTCGAACTTGTCCCACCAGACCAAGCCGAATGCAGACCAGAAGATATTGCAGAAAGATGTCCATTGGTTCTTTAGACCCGAATAACTGATTACTGGAGGCACGTAGGCAGACCATGCACGGAGGGATGAAGACGTGATACGTGAATAATCAAAAGTACACATTATAACTACTACTCCAACTCCAAAAACCAACCCGACTCGTAACTTTATTTTCTCACTCAGGCACCGGTTACACAACAGTCTCCTTGTGCTCGTGGTGCTCCACATCCTTCCTGTCCCCGGCGAAGGTATCATGAGGCCGCCACTTGGCGGACGTCATAGGCGTCGTCTCCTCGAGCATGCGGTCGACTTGTTCGAGGGAGAGGCCCTTGGTCTCGGGGATAAGGAAGAAGGCGAAGGCGAAGCAAGTGAAGCAGAGGGAGCCCCAGATGAAGAAGACGCGCGGGCCGAGGTTGGCGTCACCGGGCTGGGTACCGACGAGGTAGGGTGTGATCACGGCGATGATGCAGTTCCAGAACCAGTTGGAGGCGGTGGACAAAGCGACACCCTTGGCACGGATGGGGAGAGGGAAGAGTTCGCCAATGACGACCCATGCTGCGGGACCCCAGGTGACGGCGAAGAATGAGATGTAGATGCAGATGAAGACGATCAGGCAGATGGTCGCCGCCTGCGATCCGGGCAGGCCTACACCGACACCGGCAATGATGAACTCACAGACGAACATGCCGGCTGCACCCCAGATGAGGAGTGAACGACGGCCGAACTTTTCAATGAGCCACCAGGAGGCCGGGGTGGAGCCGACATTCACCGCGGTGGTAGCCATGGAGATGGTGAAGGAGTTCTGGATACCGGATTGCTGGAAGAAGACATTGCCATAGTAGAAGATGAAGTTGATGCCTGTCCATTGCTGGAACATCTGGAGGAAAGTACCGATCATCACACGACGGAAATTGCCGGCAGGGTGGAAACCGCCACGGAAGACATCGATCCATCCGGATTGCTGGATGGACAACTCATACTCGTAGTTGGCCTGGATTTCGGCCAACTCGGCTTGGATGTACTCGGACTCGGCAGGCTGGCCACGGACACGGACTAGGGATTGCGTTGCTTTATCGAGATGGCCTTTCCTGACCCAATAACGGGGCGACTCGGGGAGCACCAACAATCCTGTGGCGAGGATAATCGCCCACAAGAATTGGATGGCGATGGGGATACGGTAGGCACCAGAGTTGGTCCTGTTCTCGGTCGCATAGGTCACGACGGTGGAAAGCAGAAGCCCGACGGTGATAGCGAATTGGTATCCGGACACGAGAGCACCACGGATCTTCTTCGGGGCGATCTCAGACATGTACAGGATGACGGTAGCCGAGATGATGCCGACGCCGAGACCGGCAACGAAACGACCACCGGCGAGGGTGGAAACGTTGGCTGCAGCCATCTGGATGATGACACCGAGGGTGAAGACACCACAAGCCATGATGATGGTGTACCGACGGCCCATGGCATCGGCAAAGTAGCCTGCAGAAATGGCACCGAAGAATGTACCGGCAGAAAGGATGGAGACGATGAGGGAAGATTCGGATGAGGTGACATTGACGGTTCCATCAGAGAGGAGATGACCGAATTGATTCTTCCAAGTGGTCATGGCCTGGACACCGTTGATGTAACCCGAGTCGTAACCGAAAAGGATGCCGCCGAAAGCGGCGAAGAGGCAAGTGAGGTATGCGCGGATGGTGATGGGGGCCTCGACGCGAGGGCCGTTCACGTCGCGTTGTGCTTCCTCATGCTTCTCCTCGAGGACCGCTCCGCCTGCCATTGGTGAGGTGATGAAGGGAGACCAGGAGAGGGATGAAATATTATTTGTTCGTTGAGTTGTTCGTTCGCAGGTGGTTGGCTATGAACTTATATTGCCGAAGGGTGCGGGGTAGATGTCGTTATGCTCGTTATAGGGCGGGGTAGGGGAGGAAGGGGGGAGAGACTTGTTAAGGGATTGAAAAGCAGGGGGGCTCGGTGAGAAGGAGGGAGGTATTTAACTATTTTTTTTCTGAAGGGGAGACGGGGGAGAGAAACGGGGATGTGGGGAGCAAATGCATGGTCACAGAGTATCCACATGATCCACCAAAGTGGGAAACGCTCTTGCCTTTCCATGCATTCTCACGTCTTCTGAGCAGGCACGATCGACAGAAGCACATCCATTACTACACCTAAACAAGCACCTTGTTCCGCCCGTCTTGCCCCCGCTCTCCGTCAGAAACAAACGCCCACGCGGCAGTCTTTTGATCCCGCCTTCTTGGGGTCCTTCCCCGGCTATCCCTCCCCCATCCCCGATCCCGCCGCATCTCGACCCTCTTCTCAACCTTGTGGCGATTCCTCGGATCTATTGAATGGGAACCTCATCACCGAGGAAATATCTTTTACGGAACTCAGCTACCTTGGTCGTTTCCTCGAAATGCTCCGCCCGCTTTCTACTAAAATTTGTTCAAGCTAAGACAGACACCATAAGCTACGAGTGGACCCACACCGACGTTGCCAACGCCGCAGACGCCGCATGACGTATCCTAACTGACAGGTGCGGAGTATTTCCCTTAACCTTGTACTGACCCCACAACACACAACTAGAGTTGTCTAAGACGCCTGCGGTGCATTATTTGGTGCCTTTGGCTCGCAGAACGGTCGGTCCTGTCGACTTGCTCTCCCATGCATGGTGACATCTCACAGCTCTTCCAGCACACTCCGTGCCTTGCGGGGACGGAATGCTGGGGGAGGCGATACGCGTCGGCGACACGGACCCGGACGAGCGGCCGTCAAAGCTGCCAGAATACCAAAACAAGTCTCACGACGAAATTTTCGTACAAGCAAGCGATGAATTCTAGCTGTATGCGGTGTCCGTACCGTGTGCTTTCGCGCGGGGCATGTGGTAGGAGGCTGAGAGAGTTTCTTGCTGTTTCTGTTTGGCGACTTCGGACCTTCCTGTTGCGAGGGTCCGAGACGACCTTTGGTGAACAATCGCAGTACATGCATTCTGGCCGCCTTCTATCGCTCTATCCGGGCATCAGCTTCTCCCACCGGCAGTTCATTGCATCAGGCGTACTTCGCCGTGCCTGATCCGGAAGACTCTCCTCGCCGCAAGCACCCTCTCTCGACCTCTCCAAGCGTTCTCTTCTGGAAAGGTTTTCCCACCACATGTGGCACCTGCCGCTTGGTTCGCGTGACTGCTTAGACCCAGGGCTCGGTGTCTTTAATGTAACTAGACAATGTAATTATGCCCAAAGTCGACGGGGAGCATGACGTTCGCTGCAGTAAGCAGGAAAATCAACCCCGCCCCCAAGCCAATCATCCACGGGGTGCCGGTACGTCATCCGCCCCTGCACCGGTTATGGTGTTACATGCAACCCTTTTCGGTGGACCCTGGCCCGCACCTCCGAGTCCCATCCCCACACGATGTGTCAGCCCAGCCCTTTCCTATTATGCCCGAAATAGGCCCATCCCACAGAATCCCCAATTCATTTTTCCCGCGCATGGACCCCGCTGCAAACCTAATCAGGGTGAACAAAGGCAGGGGATCATTTGAATCCAGACCACGGAGCCGATCTCAATTCCCCGTCAGGTGCGGGGAGGGGTCATGGGACCCTCCAAGCCTTGTGCATCTTTACGTGATCCAGACTTTTCATCCATTTCCATGCGAGTTCCACGGGTTTAGGTGGTACGATCTCTCGTCTTCTGGCGAAAGGCACGGACCTACGGATACGGTAACGTGTGGGAAACTGGAGGGACAGCCGAGCAAAGGGCTGCGGACCCGCAGGGGATATACCGAAGTCGAGGGCAAGCGGTTGTTGGCCAGTCAGCAACTCGGAAAACCTCGCGCTCGCTTCCGAAGCGAATCGGTCTAACTTTGTCAGCGACGCTATACAGTCACCGCGTTTCGGCCGTATATTCCCTAACCCCTGAAACGGTCATCGCATGAGTTCTGTGCCAAGCTTTTGGCATGCTTCCGCGGATTAGACCTATTTGCACCGTCATTCACCTGCATCCAGTAAGCCCAGACTACTCTGCTGGCAGCCTAAGAATATTTAACATAGATAGTGTCCAGAAAAGATTAAGGGCGGAGAGGGACTTAGGGAAATCTGAATACACATTAATATTAATATTGTGATTGTGTGGTTCCTCAGCCCAACAACACAATAAGATTAATGTACAAATGAGTGAATTGTATTAACTGAAGATAAAAGAATGACAGTTTACACAAATGACAGGTGGTGGGAACAAGCCCAAGTTTACAGGAATGACTTGTGAATCTCATGCATATTATCTATGGTGCTCCAAGGAATTCCTTACCCTTGTCTGCTAGCTCCACAAAAATCCCAATGAGGACATGGTAGACACTTAGACCATTGACCTTGCAGATGATGAGTACAACTGGAGATGTTTTAGTGAAAGCATTATAATATCATTTGTCATATGTACTGAGTAAGAAAAAGCCAAACTTTGTCATGAGCAAAGCTTTCAAGCACCTGCCCACCTTGAACACCCTGATGCTGATCATACTGTACCAGTAAACGCAGAGAAACTCTGAGTACAAGGGCCATGAATATGTTGCAAGCTCAGCTGCAGATTCTGGAGTGTGCCAGAAGATGGACACCAATGCACTGAGAACCTCTACAATGTTGCCCCCCAGGTTGGTGACATTGTCAAGGCCTTCCCAAGCATCTCCAAGGGGGAACTGGCAAGTTGCAGGCCAGAATCTCCGAGTAATCCGTACAGGAGCTGGGGGAGGTGGGCCCATGTTCCGCCTATTCCGTATGCATTCCGCAAACTGCACCTTGTTGTGCATGGGTTTGTGACCAAGATTGCACAGAGGGTTGTGCAAGGGAACTGGCAGGCTGGGATTGACCATGGATGGCACAACTGGGTGGGATGGGTGGCAGATGGCCTCCTCATCTACCTTGGTGGACAAGGTTGAGGTATGGGAGAGGCTATTTTCCTGTGTATGCATCAGCAAACACTATAGAACCACATGATCACATTTCACCAGAAATGTGATCGTCTGTAGCAGGAATGCACCAAGCTGTCAGGGCACCAGCTCATTGCTTGGTCAAGAGACATGACTAAGCCTTTATGACATGGAAGTAGCTGGTATACCTTGGCATGTGCTGGAACCAGCTGGAAGGGTTGGATGGTCAGGTGACCTGCTGTGCATGGCTGTGCATGACCTCATATGACCTCATCCTTGGTCATATGACCTGACCACCTGACTAGGCTGAGTAAGCAAGATGTTCTAGCAGGTTCCACCACAGAGGTATAAATATAAGGCCTACTCTGCC